>NC_057796.1:126659454-126667265 GCF_018294505.1 Triticum aestivum
CCCGGTCGGGCGCGGCGCGCGTTTTTTTTAACCATTCCGCCGAAAAATTCATAGAAAAATAAATGAATAATCCAAAAAAATAAAACAAATTTTCCCCGTCTAGTTAGAATATTTAGAACAGGGTGAACATTTTTTTGACACAAAAATGCAGTTTTGAAAACGGACAATATTTTTAATGCAATTAAAATTACGAATAAAATCCAATAAATGATTTTAACATTTTTCCTCCAATATTTCAATTGTTTTGGAGAAGTCATATTTTCTCCTCTCATTAAATTTTTTAATGAAATACTTTTCCGGAGAGAAAATAATTAAAACCAAAAATCCTCGTTTTATTATTTGATGAAAATCAAATATGAAAAATTCGAGAAACTCCCCAACTCTCTCCGAGGGTCCTTGAGTTGCTTAGGATTTATCGAGGATTTGTCAAAATGCAATAAAATTATGAAATGCAAAGATGATCTATGTATAACATACCAAATTGAAAATTTGGGATGTTACAAACCTACCCCCCTTAAGATGAATCTCGCCCTCGAGATTCGGGTTGGCTAGAAAACAGGTGAGAGTGGTCCTTCCGTAGATCTTCCTCTCGCTCCCAGGTGGCTTCATCTTCCGAATGGTGACTCCACTGGACTTTGCAAAACTTGATAACTTTACTGCGAGTAACTCGGCTGGCATACTCAAGAATCTTAACTGGTTTCTCCTCATAGGTCAAATCACTTTCCAGTTGAATCGCTTCCAGCGGCACAGTATCTCTCAGTGGTATCTCAGCCATCTCTGCGTGGCACTTCTTCAACTGGGAAACGTGAAATACATCATGAACTCCAGACAATCCTTCGGGCAATTCCAGCTTGTAGGCAACCTCTCCCATACGTTCCAAAACTCTGTACGGTCCGGTAAAACGGGGCGCTAACTTTCCCTTAATTCCAAAGCGCTTCACTCCTCGAAGTGGTGATACTCGAAGATAAACTCTGTCTCCGACTTCGTGAACTGTCTCCTTTCGTTTAGAATCAGCATAACTCTTCTGCCTGGACTGGGCTACCTTGAGCCTATCGCGAATCAACCTCACTTTCTGTTCAGACTCCTTAATCAAATCTGGTCCAAACAACTGACGGTCTCCAACTTCGTCCCATAACAACGGTGTTCTACACCTCCTTCCGTACAAAGCTTCGAAAGGGGCCATCTTCAAACTGGTTTGATAACTGTTGTTATAAGAAAACTCTGCATATGGCAAATTGTCGTCCCAACAAGATCCATAATCTAGTGCACAAGCTCTCAACATGTCCTCCAAAATCTGGATGACTCTCTCGGTCTGTCCATATGTCTGTGGGTGAAAAGCTGTACTAAATTCTAGCCTGGTTCCCAATGTTTCATGTAACTGCTTCCAAAACTTTGAGGTAAATTGGGTTCCTCTGTCTGATACAATGGTCCTCGGAACTCCATGCAAACACACGATCCTGGTCATGTATATCTTTGCCAACTTAGCACTGGTGTAAGTGGTCTTCACTGGAATAAAATGAGCCACTTTCGTCAAACGGTCGACTACAACCCATATTGAGTCATAGCCTGAACGAGTCCTGGGTAATCCTGTGATAAAATCCATGCCTATTTTATCCCACTTCCATTCGGGTATTGGCAATGGTTGTAGCAATCCTGCTGGCTTCTGATGCTCTGCCTTCACTCTCTGACACACATCACAAACTGCTACATACTCTGCAATATCCTTCTTCATTCCGGTCCACCAGAAAGTATTCTTCAGATCCAAATACATCTTGGTATTCCCTGGGTGAATCGAGTACGGTGAATCATGGGCTTCTTGCAAAATCAACTTTCTGATCTCCGGATCATTTGGCACATATACGCAGTCCTCAAACCATAAGGTATCGTGCTCGTCCTCACGACATCCCTTGGCTTTTCCTTTGCTCATCTTCTCCTTTATCTCTTCAATCTCCTTGTTTGTCTTCTGAGCTTCTCTGATCCTTTCCATCAAAGGTAGACTGAATCTCCAGTGTCGCTAAATAGCCTCTTGGGACTATCTCCAAACATAGCTCGCGAAGGTCCTCGGCTAACTCCTGAGGTAACTCTCCTGTCATGAGGGTGTTGACATGACTCTTGCGGCTCAACGCGTCTGCTACTACGTTAGCCTTTCCTGGGTGATAATGCAATCTCATATCATAATCCTTAATGAGCTCCAACCATCTCCTCTGTCTGAGGTTTAACTCCTTCTGCGTGAAAATATACTTCAAACTCTTGTGATCCGTGTACACCTCACAATGGTTTCCGATGAGAAAATGTCTCCATGTCTTCAACGCAAGCACCACGGCTGCTAACTCCAAATCATGTGTAGCATAATTCTTCTCATGGGGTTTAAGTTGTCATGAAGCATATGACATAACTCTTCCTTCCTGCATAAGCACTGCTCCAAGTCCTCGACGAGAAGCGTTGCAATAAACTTCATAATCCTTGCGTTGATCTGGCAGAATCAACACTGGTGATGTAACCAATCGTTTCTTCAACTCCTGGAAACTAGCTTCACAATCCTCGGTCCAATTGAATTTGGTGTCCTTCTTCAATAGCTCAGTCATGGGCTTAGCAATCTTCAAGAAATTCTCGATGAACCTCTGGTAGTATCCTGCAAGTCCAAGAAAACTCCGGATTTCTCCAACTGTCGTGGGTGATTCCCAACTTGTCACTGTGTCAACCTTGGCAGGGTCTACTGCTATTCCTTCTCCAGAAATAACATGTCCAAGGAATCCAACTTCCTTCAGCCAAAATTCACATTTGCTGAACTTGGCGTATAACTGATGTTCTTTGAGCTTCTCAAGTACCAATCGCAAATGCTCCTCATGCTCTTCCTCATTCTTGGAAAAGACTAAAATATCGTCAATGAACACCACGATGAACTTATCCAAAAACTCCATAAACACTTTGTTCATCAGGTTCATAAAATAGGCAGGTGCGTTAGTCAGACCAAATGACATAACGGTATACTCATACAGTCCATATCTGGTGGTAAAAGCCGTCTTAGGTATATTCTGCTCTCGAATCTTTAACTGATGGTATCCTGATCGTAGATCGATCTTGGAAAATACTTTAGCTCCTTGTAGGCGGTCAAACAAATCATTGATCATTGGCAGTGGGTACTTGTTCTTGATGGTCACTTCATTCAATCCACGGTAATCAACAACCATCCTGAACGATCCATCTTTCTTCTCCACTAGAAGTACTGGTGATCCCCAAGGTGACGAACTTGGGCGAATATAGCCCTTATCCAGTAACTCCTTGATCTGCTTCTTAATCTCCTCCAAATCTTTTGCAGGCATCCTGTACGGTCTCTTAGATATTGGCCCTGTGCCTGGCAAAAGTTCAATCAAGAACTCAATGTCTCTATCCGGTGGCATGCCTGGCAACTCTTCTGGAAATACATCCGGATAATCCTTCACCACAGGTACTTCCTCCTGTACAACTCCTGATAAGGAATTCACTTGAGTCTTCTTCGGCATATGCCGGGATACATACTTAATCCTTTTTCCTTCTGGGGTGGTAAGCAAAATCGACTTGCTGGCACAATCGATGTTTCCTCCATACAACGATAGGCAATCCATTCCCAAAATCACATCCAAACCTTGCGACTCCAAAACTATTAGGTCTGAGGGGAAAACATGCCTACCAATGGCCAATGGCATCTGAAAACATTCTTGGCTTGCCATATACTCTGCTCCTGGCGAGGTTACTAACATAGGGGTTCTGAGAACTTTGGTGGGCAGCTTAAACTTATTCACAAATCCCCTTGATATGTATGAATGCAATGCACCAGTATCGAAAAGAACGGTTGCAGTAAATGACTTAACCAAAAACTTACCTATTACTGCATCAGGCTGTGCTTCAACCTCCTCCACGCTCACGTGGTTCACGTGTCCTTTGTTGAACGGGTTTGGCTTCTTCCCAGAGCTTCCATTACCATTTCCATTTTGGGCTTCAGGACAATCAGTTGCATAATGTCCAGTCTTCTGGCACTTGAAACAGGTAACGTGACTTAGATCCCTCTTGGCTGGGGTAGATGGGTTGGTGCGGTTCTGTCTGTTGGTTCCTCCATTCCCATTACCATTCTTGGAGCCATTATGATTGTGCGAACTACCTCCTCCATGGGTATGCTGAAACTGTCCTCCCGGCTTCGGGGCAAATCGTGGTTTCTGTTGGGCTCCAGAGTTATACTTCCCTTGTCCATACTTCCTCTTACGGTTTTCAATCTGCTGTTGCTTCCCTTCAATCATGAGAGCTCTATCTACCAGCTCCTGGTAGTTGTTGAAGGTTGCTACCATCAACTGCATACTCAGTTCATCATTCAATCCTTCCAAGAATTTCTCCTGCTTGGCTGCATCTGTAGCAACGTCATCTGGTGCATAACATGCTAACTTACTGAAATCCTCCACATACTGGCCTACGGTGCGTCCTCCTTGGCGTAGGTTGCGAAACTCGCGCTTCTTCATAGCCATAGCTCCTGCTGAAACATGAGCTGTACGGAAAGCTTGCTGAAACTGGTCCCATGTGACAGTGTCAATAGGGTGCGTGGCTGTATAATTCTCCCACCATGATGCTGCGGGTCCATCAAGATGATGTGCGGCAAAACGCACTCTTTCCGCATCCGTGCATCCTGCAGTGGTCAACTCTCTTCCAACTTTGCGGAGCCAATCATCTGCAACAATCGGCTCGGTGCTACTGGAAAACACCGGCGGGTTTAGCCTCAAGAAACGGGCTAAGTGATCAACAGGTGGTGGTGGTGGTGGGTTGTTGTTGTTGTTGTTGCCTTGGTTCTGCACTAACACTTGCATCAGGGCATTCTGTTGCTGAATCAACTGGGTGATCTCCGGTGGGAAAACAAATCCGGGGTCGCGTCTCGGAGGCATCTGATGGGTTAGAAAAGATGAGAGTTAAGAATAGAATGAGGTCTAGAGGGAAAACACTACCCATATGCTCATGAGACAAATACAATCAATATCACTCAATCAATTCAAACAGGGCATGACAATCGATCTAACTAGCGTTACAAAGTGCTTGAACTATACTATTAAATGGGAGAAAACTACTACTGATATGGTGGTCTACTTAGAAATTCTGATCAGTTGAAGACTCCATGATGTCTGGTCCAGCTTCATCAACAAAGTCATCTTCACTTGGTTTCGAGTCGGTGTCCTCGATGATGATGTAGTTGTCCGGACAAGTGCATTCGTCATCTTTTGCTTTTGGCACTGGATTTCCCATGAATACTCCGATCTTCTTCTCCAGGTCGTCATTCTTCCCTACTAATGCGACGATTTCCTCCATATAATCCTCGCGTGTAGCCTTGAGTTCTTCCTCCAGCTCCTTGATCTTCGTCAATGCCTTCTTCAGTTCTTCCTTGTCCGAGCACATCTGGTTCTCCTGGCGACGGATATGTTGGTTTTGCTCCTGGATGAAAGCTGCAATTGATCCATCCTTCTTGGTTCTGATCATCTCCCATTGCGCGTCTCGGCGTCCACAAATCTGATAAATTGTATCCTTAAGCTCCTGGTGGTAGACTTCTCCAATGCGTCCCATAGCGATGTGGGCTGCCATGCTCTTCCCTAAACTCCAGGTTGGTGCTTCGGAAACCAATCTTATGGGTTCAGTAACTGGCACAAACGTCCTTCCTGGAATGTGAACTTGAATCTTCCAGCTCTCCTCTTCGGGTAATGTGGCGTTGTAGGTTCCGGTGATGCTTGGTATTCCTATGTTCAAGTACTTAGTGACTTCCTTCAAGTGTCGTCCAAAAGGCGTGTCTTCATCTGGTTGCATGAACTTGCTCCTTGCATCCGCCATTCCTAAAAGAGTAGAAAGTGGAGAGGGGTCAGAAATGAGAAGAGAGAAGTGTGCTAGGGCTTAAGCTTAGTGGTCGTGTCCTACAGTCAGCGTGTGCTCTGATACCACCTTTGTAGCGACCAGACCTCAAATGGTCGGTGCTGCTGTGCACCAGTGTCATCCCTGGATCAGTAATGCTGACACGCACAGTACAAACGGAGGATTTATAACAGAGTAGCAATCACACACTTATTACATCGAATATCTCCAAAGAGAATAAGTATGATAAATACGGCTTAAGGCCATCTAAAAATGATAACAGCGGAAGACTTGGAAGATAAGTGAGTCCATCAACTCCAACGGCATCACTGAGTATAAGACCACGCCCTAAGGCACCTTACTCGTCGTCTGAAAAGTCTGCAACATGAAACGTTGCAGCCCGAAAACGGGTCAGCACATGGAATATGCTGGCAAAATAACACATAGAGAATAATGAACATAATAATGATATACTACATGCATATATGGCTGGTGGAAAGCTCTATGGTTAAAGTTTTTGCGGAAAGCCAATTTTTCCCTACTGCAAAGGAATAAATTTTATTTAACTATCATGGTGGTTGTTAACATTGAGATGGTTGACAGCATCTCAATCCCAATTAAAAGTCATCATTAACCCAACAAAATTAATTAAAAGTAACATGGTGATGAGATTCAAATGATAATCCATGTACTAGATACTCAAATTGTCCATAACCGGGGACACGGCTAACCATGATTAGTTTGTACACTCTGCAGAGGTTTGTGCACTTTTCCCCACAAGACTCGATCGCCTCCGCTTGATTCTTGCGCTACATGATGTTTGAGAAACGGATGACCGAGGCACAGTCTTTCAGAAACAATCACTCTCTACTCCGGATGGACAGTTACACCTACTTTCCCCTACATCTGCTAGCCCACCTCTTCAAGAGATCATGTAACCTACTCAACTATGCTAGAGCCCATAATAGCTTGTGGCTGCACACGGAAGTTTCTAGCATGAATAATCTTATGATCCCTTTGAGCCTGGGTGGCGGTCCTTATAGAAACAGATAACACTTGGTTCTCCAGGTGCCTCAATCCACCCAGATGTGAGTTTTAGTTGCCACCTTAAGTAAACCATTATTAACAATCTCACATCTGTCGTGAATGTCTCTCAAACCCAATCCACGTCTACGAGCATAGCATGGCAATATAATAGCAACGTAGAAGTAACTCCCAAGGGTTTAATAAAAGAACAGGTAATAGGTAATACCTCAACTACTTCCCAATACCCAAAATTTAATTAGATCCTAACCATGCAATGTTTGAGGAATAGATCTAATGCAATAAAAACTGGGTATGGAAGGTATGATCAAAGTGTTACTTGCCTTGCTGATGATCCGCGAAACCTAGCGATTCGAAGTAACAAGCGGCACACTCCGGGTACTCTATCGCAAACAAACAAGAAAACAATAAGTACTTATCTAATGCACAGGTAAAACTCGAATGAAAGATCCAACCAGAAAGTTCAACTTAAGAACTCCGGTTTGAAAAAAGAATCAACTCGAACGAAGCAACAAAAGTCAAACGGCGAAAGAAACAAGCTTCGTTTACTAATCTGGATCTAGGTCAAATTTTACAGTAGCAAAAACTTGTTTGAGTAGGTTAAACGGAAAGAGAATTTCGAGACGAAACTCTAGGCGCTTGAATCGCCTGATTCCGATAAACGAGCGAAAAGTTAAATAGAAACGAAGATCTGATCAGAAATCGAGATCTGAGATAATCGCGGAAAATCCGACGAAAAAGAAAAACTGACGAACGGTTAAAGAACGGACGTTCGTTAACAGAGAAAATCCGACGAACGCGTTCGTTAAAACGAACGGGTCGGTGAACGTTCACAAAATAACAAAACCGAAGAAATAAACCGTTCTAGGGTTTTTTTTAATAAACCGGCAAACGACGGCGAGGTGTACCTC
>NC_057796.1:126667666-126676433 GCF_018294505.1 Triticum aestivum
AAGGAGGGGGGTGCTTGGAGGAGGGAGCAAGGCGCGGCGGACACGGCGGCGACGGGCGGCGTGCTCGCGGAGGAGACGCGGGGATGGGCCGGCGGCTCGGCAGGGCCTCGGCCCGGTCGGGCGCGGCGCGCGTTTTTTTTAAACATTCCACCGAAAAATTCATAGAAAAATAAATAAAAAATCCAAAAAAAATAAAACAAAATTTCCCCGTCTAGTTAGAATATTTAGAACAGGGTGAACATTTTTTGACACAAAAATGCAGTTTTGAAAACGGGCAATATTTTTAATGCAATTAAAATTACAAATAAAATCCGAATAAAATCAAATAAATGATTTTAACATTTTTCCTCCAATAATTCAATTGTTTTGGAGAAGTCATATTTTTTCCTCTCATTAAATTTTTTAATGAAATACTTTTTCGGAGAGAAAATAATTAAAACCAAAAATCCTTGTTTTATTATTTGATGAAAATCAAATATGAAAAATTCGAGAAACTCCCCAACTCTCTCCGAGGGTCCTTGAGTTGCTTAGGATTTATCGAGGATTTGTCAAAATGCAATAAAATTATGATATGCAAAGATGATCTATGTATAACATACCAAATTGAAAATTTGGGATGTTACACCTAGAGGCAATAATAAAGTTATTATTTATTTCCTTATATCATGATAAATGTTTATTATTCATGCTAGAATTCTATTAACCGGAAACATAATACATGTGTGAATACATAGACAAACAGTGTATCACTAGTATGCCTCTACTTGACTAGCTCGTTAATGAAAGATGGTTATGTTTCCTAGCCATAGACATGAGTTGTCATTTGATTAACGGGTCACCTCCTTAGGAGAATGACGTGATTGACTTGACCCATTCCGTTAGCTTAGCACCCGATCGTTTAGTATGTTGCTATTGCTTTCTTCATGACTCATACATGTTCCTATGACTATGAGATTATGCAACTCCCGTTTACCGGAGGAACACTTTGTGTGCTACCAAACGTCACAACGTAAATGGGTGATTATAAAGGTGCTCTACAGGTGTCTCCAAAGGTACTTGTTGGGTTGGCGTATTTCGAGATTAGGATTTGTCACTCCGATTGTCGGAGAGGTATCTCTGGGCGCACTCGGTAATGCACATCACTATAAGCCTTGCAAGCATTGTGACTAATGAGTTAGTTGCGGGATGATGTATTACGGAACGAGTAAAGAGACTTGTCGGTAACGAGATTGAACTAGGTATCGAGATACCGATGATTGAATCTCGGGCAAGTAACATACCGATGACAAAGGGAACAACGTATGTTGTTATGCCGTCTGACCGATAAAGGTCTTCGTAGAATATGTGGGAGCCAATATGGGCATCCAGGTCCCGCTATTGGTTATTGACCGGAGAGGTGTCTCGGTCATGTCTACATAGTTCTCGAACCCGTAGGGTCCGCACGCTTAACGTTACGATGACAGTTATATTATGAGTTTATATGTTTTGATGTATCGAAGGTTGTTCGGAGTCCCGGATGTGATCACGGACATGACGAGGAGTCTCGAAATGGTCGAGATATAAAGATTGATATATTGGACGACTATATTCGGACACCGGAAGTGTTCCGGAGAAGTTTTGGATAAAACCGGAGTGCCGGAGGGGTTACCGGAACCCCCCGGGGAAGTATTGGGCCTTAGTGGGCCTTGAGGGGAGAGAGAGGGCAGCAGCCAGGAGGTGGCGCGCCCCCTCCCATGAGGAGTCCTAATTGGACTAGGGGAGGG
The DNA here is from genome assembly GCF_018294505.1 of Triticum aestivum. NCBI lineage: Eukaryota > Viridiplantae > Streptophyta > Magnoliopsida > Poales > Poaceae > Triticum > Triticum aestivum. The sequence continues at coordinate 126,669,430 of NC_057796.1, forward strand.
GGGCGCAGCCCCTCTTTCCCTCTCCCTCTCCCTCTCTTTCCTTCCCCCCCTCTCTTCCTAGTTGGACTAGGAAAGGGGGGCGCAACCCCTCTTTCCCCCTTCCTCTCCCTCTCTTTCCTTCCCCCCTCTCTTCCTAGTTGGACTAGGAAAGGGGAGTCCTACTCCTACTAGGACGAGGACTCCCCCCTCTCCTTGGCACGCCCAAGGCAGCCGGCCTCCCCCTTGCTCCTTTATATACGGGGGCAGGGGGGCACCTCTACACACAAGTTGATATACGATATTTTAGCCGTGTGCGGTGCCCCCCTCCACCATATTACACCTCGATAATATCGTTGCGGAGCTTAGGCGAAGCCCTACGTCGGTAGAACATCATCATCGTCACCATGCCGTCGTGCTGACAAAACTCTCCCTCAACACTCGGCTGGATCGGAGTTCGAGGGACGTCATCGAGCTGAACGTGTGCTGAACTCGGAGGTGCCGTGCGTTCTGTACTTGATCGGTCGGATCGTGAAGACGTACGACTACATCAACCGCGTTGTGATAACGCTTCCGCTGTCGGTCTACGAGGGTACGTGGACAACACTCTCCCCTCTCGTTGCTATGCATCACCATGATCTAGCGTCTGCGTAGGAATTTTTTTGAAATTACTACGTTCCCCAACAGTGGCATCCGAGCCTGGTTTTATGCGTTGATGCTATGCACGAGTAGAACACAAGTGAGTTGTGGGCGATATAAGTCATACTGCTTACCAGCATGTCATACTTTGGTTCAGCGGTATTGTGAGATGAAGCGGCCCGGACCGACATTACGCGTACGCTTACGCGAGACTGGTTTCACCGTCGGGAGCACTCGTTGCTTAAAGGTGACTGGCGGGTGTCTGTCTCTCTCACTTTAGTTGAAGCGAGTGTGGCTACGCCCGGTCCTTGCGAAGGTTAAATCAGCACCAACTTGACAAACTATCGTTGTGGTTTTGATGCGTAGGTAAGAACGGTTCTTGCTAAGCCCGTAGCAGCCACGTAAAACTTGCAACAACAAAGTAGAGGACGTCTAACTTGTTTTTGCAGGGCATGTTGTGATGTGATATGGTCAAGACATGATGCTATATTTTATTGTATGAGATGATCATGTTTTGTAACCGAGTTATCGGCAACTCGCAGGAGCCATATGGTTGTCGCTTTATTGTATGAAATGCAATCGCCATGTAATTGTTTTACTTTATCACTAAGCGGTAGCGATAGTCGTAAAAGCAATAGTTGGCGAGACAACAACGATACTATGATGGAGATCAAGGTGTCGCGCCGGTGACGATGGTGATCATGATGGTGCTTCGGAGATGGAGATCACAAGCACAAGATGATGATGGCCATATCATATCACTTATATTGATTGCATGTGATGTTTATCTTTTATGCATCTTATCTTGCTTTTATTGACGGTAGCATTATAAGATGATCTCTCACTAAAATTTCAAGATAAAAGTGTTCTCCCTGAGTATGCACCATTGCGAAACTTCTTCGTGCTGAGACACCACGTGATGATCGGGTGTGATAGGCTCTACGTTCAAATACAACGGGTGCAAAACAGTTGCACACGCGGAATACTCAGGTTAAACTTGACGAGCCTAGCATATGCAGATATGGCCTCGGAACACGGAGACCGAAAGGTCGAACGTGAATCATATAGTAGATATGATCAACATAGTGATGTTCACCGTTGAAACTACTCCATCTCACGTGATGATCGGACATGGTTTAGTTGATATGGATCACGTGATCACTTAGAGGATTAGAGGGATGTCTATCTAAGTGGGAGTTCTTAAGTAATATGATTAATTGAACTTAAATTTATCATGAACTTAGTCCTGATAGTGTTTTTGCAAATTATGTTGTAGATCAATAGCTCGCGTTGTTGCTTCCCTGTTTATTTTTGATATGTTCCTAGAGAAAATTATGTTGAAAGATGTTAGTAGCAAAGATGCGGATTGGATCCGTGATCTGAGGATTATCCTCATTGCTGCACAGAAGAATCATGTCCTTAATGCACCGCTAGGTGACAGACCTATTGCAGGAGCAGATGCAGACGTTATGAACGTTTGGCTAGCTCAATATGATGACTACTTGATAGTTTAGTGCACCGTGCTTAACGGCTTAGAATCGGGACTTCAAAGACGTTTTGAACGTCATGGACCATATGAGATGTTCCAGGAGTTGAAGTTAATATTTCAAGCAAATACCCGAGTTGAGAGATATGAAGTCTCCAACAAGTTCTATAGCTAAAAGATGGAGGAGAATCGCTCAACTAGTGAGCATGTGCTCAGATTGTCTGGGTACTACAATCGCTTGAATCAAGTGGGAGTTAATCTTCCAGATAAAATAGTGATTGACAGAATTATCTAGTCACCATCACCAAGTTAGTAGAACTTTGTGATGAACTATAGTATGCAAGGGATGACGAAAGTAATTCCCGAGCTCTTCGTGATGCTGAAATCGACGAAGGTAGAAATCAAGAAAAACATCAAGTGTTGATGGTTGACGAGACCACTAGTTTCAAGAAAAGGTCAAAGGGAAGAAGGGGAACTTCAAGAAGAATGGCAAGCAAGTTGCTGCTCAAGTGAAGAAGCCTAAGTCTGGTCCTAAGCCTGAGACTAAGTGCTTCTACTGCAAAGGGACTGGTCACTGGAAGCGGAACTACCCCAACTATTTGGTGGATAAGAAGGATGGCAAAGTGAACAAAGGTATATTGGATATACATGTTATTGATGTGTACTTACTAGTGTTTATAGCAACCCCTCGATATTTGATACTGGTTTAGTTGCTAAAGAGTAGTACCTCGAAACGGGAGTTGCAGAATAAACAGAGACTAGTAAAAGGCGAGGAGACGATGTGTGTTGGAAGTAGTGCCAAGATTGATATGATCATCATCGCACACTCCCTATACTTTCGGGATTAGTGTTGAAACTAAATAAGTGTTATTTGGTGTTTGCGTTGAGCATGAATATGATTTGATCATGTTTGTTGCAATACGGTTATTCATTTAAATTAGAGAATAATTGTTGTTCTGTTTACATGAATAAAACCTTCTATGGTCACACACCCAATAAAATGGTTTGTTGGATCTCGATCGTAGTGATACACATATTCATAATAATGAAGCCAAAAGATGCAAAGTTAATAATGATAGTGCAACTTATTTGTGGCACTGCCGTTTAGGTCATATTGGTGTAAAGCGCATGAAGAAACTCCATACTGATGGGATTTTGGAATCACTTGATTATGAATCACTTGATGCTTGAGAATCGTGCCTCATGGGCAAGATGACTAAAACGCCGTTCTCCGGAACTATGGAGAGAGCAACAGATTTGTTGGAAATCATACATACAGATGTATGTGGTCCGATGAATATTGAGGCTCGTAGCAGGTATCATTATTTTCTGACCTTCACAGATGATTTGAGCAGATATGGGTATATCTACTTAATGAAACAGAAGTCTGAAACATTTGAAAAGTTCATATAATTTCAGAGTGAAGCAGAAAATCATCGTAACAAGAAAATAAAGTTTCTACGATCTGATCGTGGAGAAGAGTATTTGAGTTACGAGTTTGGCCTTCAGTTAAAACAATGTGAAATAGTTTCACTGCTCACGCCACCTGGAACACCACAGTGAAATGGTGTGTCCGAACATCGTAACCGTACTTTATTAGATATGGTGCGATATATGATGTCTCTTACCGATCTACCACTATTGTGTTGGGGTTATGCATTAGAGACAGCTGCATTCACGTTAAATAGGGCACCATCTAAAATCCGTTGAGACGACACCTTATGAACTGTGGTTTGGCAAGAAACCAAAGTTATCGTTTCTTAAAGTTTGGGGCTGCGATGCTTATGTGAAAAAGCTTCAACCTGATAAGCTCGAACCCAAATCGGAGAAATGTATCTTCATAGGATACCCAAAGGAGACGGTTGGGTACACCTTCTATCACAGATCTGAAGGCAAGACATTCGTTGCTAAGTATGGATCCTTTCTAGAGAAGGAGTTTCTCTCAAAAGAAGTGAGTGGGAGGAAAGTAGAACTTGATGAGGTAACTGTACCTGCTCCCTTATTGGAAAGTAGTTCATCACAGAAATCTGTTCCTGTGACTCCTACACCAATTAGTGAGGAAGTTAATGATGATGATCATGTAACTTCAGATCAAGTTACTACCAAACCTCGTAGGTAAACCAGAGTAAGATCCGCACCAGAGTGGTACGGTAATCATGTTCTGAAGGTCATGTTACTAGACCATGACGAACCTACGAACTATGAAGAAGCAATGGTGAGCCCAAATTCCGCAAAATGGCTTGAGGCCATGAAATCTGAGATGAGATCCATGTATGAGAACAAAGTACGGACTTTGATTGATTTGCCCAATGATCGGCGAGTCATTGAGATTAAATGGATCTTCAAGAGGAAGACAGACAGTGATAGTAGTGTTACTGTCTACAAAGCTAGAATTGTCGCAAAAAGGTTTTTCGACAAGTTCAAGGTGTTGACTACGATGAGAGTTTCTCACTCGTATCTATGCTTAAGTCTGTCTGAATCATGTTAGCAATTGCCGCATTTTATGAAATATGGCAAATGGATAAACAAAACTGCATTCCTTAATGGATTTATTAAAGAAGAGTTGTATATGATGCAACCAGGAGGTTTTGTCAATCCTAAAAGTGCTAACAAAATATGCAAACTCCAGCGATCCATCTATGGACTGGTGCAAGCATCTCGGAGTTGGAATATACGCTTTGATAAGTTGATCAAAGGATATAGTTTTATACAGACTTGCGGTGAAGCCTGTATTTACAAGAAAGTGAGTGGGAGCACTACAGCATTTCTGATAAGTATGTGTGAATGACATGTTGTAGATCGGAAATAATTTAGAATTATTCTGCAAAGCATAAAGGAGTGTTTGAAAGGAGTTTTTCAAAGAAAGACCTCGGTGAAGCTGCTTACATATTGAGCATCAAGATCTATAGAGATAGATCAAGACGCTTGATAAGTTTTTTCAATGAGTACATACCTTAACAAGATTTTGAAGTGGTTCAAAATGGAACAGTCAAAGAAAAGAGTTTCTTGCCTGTGTTACATGGTGTGAAATTGAGTAAGACTCAAAGCCCGACCACGGCAGAAGATAGAAAAAGAATGAAAGTCATTCCCTATGCCTCGGACATAGGTTCTATAAAATATGCCATGCTGTGTACCAGATCTATTGTATACCCTACACTGATTTTGGCAAGGGAGTACAATAGTGATCTAGGAGTAGATCACTGGACAGCGGTCAAAATTATCCTTAGTGGAATAAGGATATGTTTCTCGATTATGGAAGTAACAAAAGGTTCGTCGTAAAGGGTTACGTCGATGCAAGTTTTGACACTAATCTAGATGACTCTAAGTCTCGGTCTAGATACATATTGAAAGTGGGAGCAATTAGCTAGAGTAGCTCCGTACAGAGCATTGTAGACATAGAAATTTGCAAAAATACTTACGGATCTGAATGTGACAGACCCGTTGACTAAAATTATCTCACAAGCAAAACATGATCACACCTTAGTACTCTTTGGGTGTTAATCACATAGCGATGTGAACTAGATTACTTACTCTAGTAAACCCTTTGGGTGTTGGTCACATGGTGATGTGAACTATTGATGTTAAATCACATGGCGATGTGAACTAGATTACTGACTCTAGTAAACCCTTTGGGTGTTGGTCACATGGTGATGTGAACTATTGATGTTAAATCACATGGCGATGTGAACTAGATTATTGACTCTAGTGCAAGTGGGAGACTGAAGGAAATATGCCCTAGAGGCAATAATAAAGTTATTATTTATTTCCTTATATCATGATAAATGTTTATTATTCATGCTAGAATTGTATTAACCGGAAACATAATACATGTGTGAATACATAGACAAACAGTGTGTCACTAGTATGCCTCTACTTGACTAGCTCGTTAATCAAAGATGGTTATGTTTCCTAGCCATAGACATGAGTTGTCATTTGATTAACAGGATCGCCTCATTAGGAGAATGACGTGATTGACTTGACCCATTCCGTTAGCTTAGCACCCGATCGTTTAGTATGTTGCTATTGCTTTCTTCATGACTTATACATGTTCCTATGACTATGAGATTATGCAACTCCCGTTTACCGGAGGAACACTTTGTGTGCTACCAAACGTCACAACGTAAATGGGTGATTATAAAGGTGCTCTACAGGTGTCTCCAAAGGTACTTGTTGGGTTGGCGTATTTCGAGATTAGGATTTGTCACTCCGATTGTCGGAGAGGTATCTCTGGGCCCACTCGGTAATGCACATCACTATAAGCCTTGCAAGCATTGTGACTAATGAGTTAGTTGCGGGATGATGTATTACGGAACGAGTAAAGAGACTTGCCGGTAACGAGATTGAACTAGGTATCGAGATACCGACGATCGAATCTCGGGCAAGTAACATACCGATGACAAAGGGAACAACGTATGTTGTTATGCGGTCTGACCGATAAAGATCTTCGTAGAATATGTGGGAGCCAATATGGGCATCCAGGTCCCGCTATTGGTTATTGACCGGAGAGGTGTCTCGGTCATGTCTACATAGTTCTCGAACCCGTAGGGTTCGCACGCTTAATTACGATGACAGTTATATTATGAGTTTATATGTTTTGATGTACCGAAGGTTGTTCGGAGTCCCGGATGTGATCACGGACATGACGAGGAGTCTCGAAATGGTCGAGACATAAAGATTGATATATTGGACGACTATATTCGGACACCGGAAGTGTTCCGGAGAAGTTTCGGATAAAACCGGAGTGCCGGAGGGGTTACCGGAACCCCCCGGGGAAGTATTGGGCCTTAGTGGGCCTTGAGGGGAGAGAGAGGGCAGCAGCCAGGAGGTAGCGCGCCCCCTCCCATGAGGAGTCCTAATTGGACTAGGGGAGGGGGGTGCAGCCCCTCTTTCCCTCTCCCTCTCC
>NC_057796.1:126677283-126679174 GCF_018294505.1 Triticum aestivum
CGTTCCCCAACAATAATATCGTAGCGGAGCTTAGGCGAAGCCCTGCGTCGGTAGAACATCATCATCGTCACCACGCCGTCCTGCTGACGAAACTCTCCCTCAACAATCGGCTGGATCGGAGTTCGAGGGACGTCATCGAGCTGAACGTGTGCTGAACTTGGAGGTGCCGTGCGTTCGGTACTTGATCGGTCGGATCGTGAAGACGTACGACTACATCAACCGCGTTGTGTTAACGCTTCCGCTTTCGGTCTACGAGGGTACGTGGACAACACTCTTCCCTCTCGTTGCTATGCATCACCATGATCTTGTGTGTGCGTAGGAATTTTTTTTGAAATTACTATGTTACCCAACAGTGGCATCCGAGCCTGGTTTTATGCGTTGATGTTATGCACGAGTAGAACACAGGTGAGTTGTGGGCGATATAAGTCATACTGCTTACCAGCATGTCATACTTTGGTTCGCCGGTATTGTGAGATGAAGCAGCCCGGACCAACATTACGCGTACGCTTACGCGAGACCGGTTTCACTGTTGCGAGCACTCGTTGCTTAAAGGTGACTGGCGGGTGTCTGTCTCTCTCACTTTAGTTGAATCGAGTGTGGCTACGCCCGGTCCTTGCGAAGGTTAAAACAGCACCAACTTGACAAACTATCGTTGTGATTTTGATGCGTAGGTAAGAACGGTTCTTGCTAAGCCCGTAGCAGCCACGTAAAACTTGCAACAACAAAGTAGAGGACGTCTAACTTGTTTTTGCAGGGCATGTTGTGATGTGATATGGTCAAGACATGATGTTATATTTTATTGTATGAGATGATCATGTTTTGTAACCGAGTTATCGGCAACTGCCAGGAGCCATATGGTTGTCGCTTTATTGTATGCAATGCAATCGCCATGTAATTGTTTTACTTTATCACTAAGCGGTAGCGATAGTCGTAAAAGCAATAATGTAGCGACCCGACCCGAATGGATCAAGTCTCTGTGGTTAAGTGTCATCCCTGGATCGGTATGCTGACACACACAGTACTCGAGGATTTATAACAGAGCTAAATCACATGTATAAAGTAACGTAAATACTATTTCCTCAATCCAAATAGCGGAAGTAACAAGGTTGTGGATTCCCATCAACACCAACGGCAAAGTTGAGTGTAGAAATCGTAACCCTAACGTATCACTTACTCGTCGTAAGATTCCTGCAACACGAAACGTTGCAGCCCGAAAACGGGTCAGCACATGGAATATGCTGGCAAATTCACACCATAGAGAAATGATGAACAAAGGCTATCACTACATGCATATATGGCTGGTGGAAAAGCTCTATGGTTATAATGTTTTGCGAAAAGCCAATTTTTCCCTACTGCAAAGGAATAAATTTTATTTAACTATCATGGTGGTTGTGAAACATTGAGATGGTTGACAGCATCTCAATCCCAATTAAGTATCATCATTAACCCAACAAGATTAATTAAAGTAACATGATGTGACGCCCGGATAATTATGCTACAGTAAACCTACGCTAATGATGCCACGTCACCTTTGTTAGTGTTGATAATCTCGCGTTCGTTCAAAACCGGATCATAAATACAATTTCAAAATATGGCAAACAACAAAAGTTTTCAAAAACAAGAACTAAAATGTTCGGGTTGTTTCAAAGAAATCGTAAGCAATTATGGTGGAGAAACCAAGTTTTGATAAAATGTTTAAAGGCTCTAAAACAATTAAAACAATAGTGAAAACAATTAAACAAATGCCTATTGAATTTATAAAGTGCTAAAACTATTTTATTATGGGTTAAGGATTAATCTCACAGTAGTTTGTTGTTAACTACAAATTTAGGCACTAGTGGTAATTTTTGTAAAACAAAAATTAAATAAAAAAAAGAAACTACAAAAAAAA
>NC_057796.1:126680829-126687511 GCF_018294505.1 Triticum aestivum
TAATTAAACTATTAGTTAATTAATTAGTCAGTCAATGACAGGTGGGTCCCGCACGTCAGTTTGACCCAGTCAACGCCCTGTTGACTGCTGACATCGTGCTGACGTCATGATGACGTCAGCAGGCACTATTCTGGATAATGTTGAATTAAATAAATTAAATAAATTCTAAAATGATTTAAAACTTTAGAAAATCATATGAAATAAACCGTAGCTCAGATGAAAATACTTTCTACATGAAAGTTGCTCAGAACGACGAGACGAATCCGGATACGCAGTCCGTTCGTCCACCACACCTCCCTACCCTATCAAACTCGCAACTTTCCCCCTCCGGTCCGTCTGTCCGAAAACGCGAAACATCGGGAGGACTTTCCCGGATGTTTCCCCCCTTCACCGGTATCGCCTCATACCGCGTTAGAACACGTCTAGCTCTGCCTGTTGTCTTGTTATGCACTTGCTTGCTATGTATTTACTGTTTCTTCCCCCTCTTCTCTTCGGTAGACCCCGTGACGATGCTGATGCCCCTGTGGTCGACTACGTCACCGATGACCCCCCTCCTTCTTGTCTGAGCAACCAGGCAAGCCCCCCCCTTGATCACCAGATATCGCCTACTCTCCTCTATACTGCTTGCATTAGAGTAGTGTAGCATGTTACTGCTTTTCGATATCCCATTCTGATGCATAGCCTATCCTTGCTACTACTGTTGATACCTTTACCTGCAATCCTACATGCTTAGTATAGGATGCTAGATTTCCATCAGTGGCCCTACATTCTTGTCCGTCTGCTGTGCTACACTATCGGGCCGTGAACACCTGGGCGGTGATCGCGGGTATATACTTATATACTATATACATGACACATGTGATGACTAAAGTCGGGTCGGCTCGTAGGAGTACCCGCAAGTGGATCTTTGTGGCGGAGCGACAGGGCAGGTTGAGACCGCCTAGGTAAGAGGTGGGCCTGGCCCTGGTCGGCGTTCGCGGATACTTAACACGCTTAACGAGATCTTGGTATTTGATCTGAGTCTGGCCATTTGGTCTATACGCACTAACCATCTACGTGGGAGTAGTTATGGGTATCCCGACGTCGTGGTATCAGCCGAAGCTCTTTTGACGTCAGCGACTGAGTGGCGCGCGCCGTGTTGGACCGCTTTGACGTAACCGCCGTGATCGTGTGGGTTGCTAGGTCTGCTCGCGGCCACGTTCGCAACGTGCAGGTGTGCATAGGGCGATGGGCCCAGACCCCTGCGCGCATAGGTTTAGACCGGCGTGCTGACCTCTCTGTTGAGCCTAGGTGGGGCTGCGACGTGTTGATCTTACGAGGCCGGGCATGACCCAGAAAAGTGTGTCCGGCCAATTGGGATCGAGCGTGTTGGGTTATGTGGTGCACCCCTGCAGGGAAGTTTATCTATTCGAATAGCCGTGTCCCTCGGTAAAAGGACGACCCGGAGTTGTACCTTGAGCTTATGACAACTAGAACTGGATACTGAATAAAATACACCCTTCCAAGTGCCAGATACAACCCGGTGATCGCTCTCTAACAGGGTGACGAGGAGGGGATCGCCGGGTAGGATTATGCTATGCGATGCTACTTGGAGGACTTCAATCTACTCTCTTCTACATGCTGCAAGATGGAGATGTCCAGAAGCTTAGTCTTCGACAGGACTAGCTATCCCCCTCTTATTCCGGCATTCTGCAGTTCAGTCCACTGATATGCCTCTTTACTCATATACCCATGCATATGTAGTGTAGCTCCTTGCTTGCGAGTACTTTGGATGAGTACTCACGGTTGCTTCTCTCCCTCCTTTTCCCCCTTTCCTTTCTATCTGGTTGTCGCAACCAGATGTTGGAGTCCAGGAGCCAGACGCCACCGTCGACGACGACTCCCACGGCACTGGAGGTGCCTACTACTATGTGCAGGCCGCTGACGACGACCAGGAGTAGTTAGGAGGTCCCAGGCAGGAGGCCTTGCCTTTTCGATCGTTGCTACTTTTGTGCTAGCCTTCTTAAGGAAAACTTGTTTAACTTATGTCTGTTCTCAGATATTGTTGCTTCCGCTGACTCGTCTATGATCGAGCACTTGTATTCGAGCCCTCAAGGCCCCTGGCTTGTATTATAATGCTTGTATGACTTATTTATGTTTTAGAGTTGTGTTGTGATATCTTCCCGTGAGTCCCTGATCGTGGTCGTACACATTTGCGTGCATGATTAGTGTACGGTCAAATCGGGGGCGTCACAAGTTGGTATCAGAGCCGACTGCCTATAGGAATCCCCTTTCCAACTCCTTGGCCGAAGTTGAGTCTAGCCTTTACTAAACTTTTACTAACATGGCTGTGTGGCTTACGGGCCCACGTCGCCATTTGGTGGTATTAGGACCTTTTACTCCTTGTCTATACTCTGGAACTCTGAACTCTCTCTCCTATTTCGGGTTAAGTGAATTTTACTAAATCTAACATTAGGATCTCGTTATCACTATCACCCGGAGAGCCCCTTATTACTGATGATCGTCGACTGCACGTGAAGACCCTGAAGATACTCTCCGCTGACAACCCGAGAACTTGTGTTCATCGCTTTTGCAATTCCCTTTCATCGATAAACTCCTATGGATAACCGCGTATACTCACCATTCTTACAATGTTTCGCAGTTGATCTTGTTATTACAAGATACCCCGATATTATCTCTGTTGTTCCGAGAATCATTGAGCTTACTGCCTTGCTGTTCTTTGTCACCTGAATACCCCTACGGATAATTCTCGCACTTACCGAGTATCCGCTCATCCCCAGTGGATTCAAGTGTATCACAAAAGTGTTCAGAATGACATTCGATCTTCCGAAAATCCTCAGGAGCCTATTGCTCTTGAAATTCTTGCTTACTAGCATTATGATTAATCCCATAAGTCTCGAAATCTTATTGGCACCCCTTGTCATTATCTTTCCGAGTCCATTGATTCAATATGTTGCGAATGCTCGCAATCCTCAATCAGATCCTAGAATTCATCCTTCCGGCTCAGACATCATTTTTAACATGATGCTGGATTTCAACCTATCAAATTGCCATCGATTGTACCCCTAAGCCTACTCAACTTATCCATCCTTGATCAGAGCGTTGCTTCTGACCCCCTGATTTGGAAATCATAATTCTTTTGCATTTGAACTTTGAGTTAGTCAGTTGTTTCTATAATCAAATCACCTTGCATTCTTCTTCCTCTGGTTGAGTACCGATGCTCACATCAGATCCCTTGTGGACCATCGGTTCCTTTGTTGGATTTTATTCGACAGTGTCCTTCCTATTGAAGAACCTTGTGAGCCTTTTCCATGGATATATAGTGCCTTTGGTAAATTGTATCATCTGTTTGGTGAACCATGCTCTACTTTCGAGCTTGTATTATTTACTCCGAAGTTTGTGGTATATGTTTCCACAATGCCCCGATGGGTTGAACCTATGCCTTCCATAATATGTGTGAACCCGAAAGTTTTCATGAGTCATACTCTTCTGGTATTTTGCCAGATAAAATTTCAACCCTACTACTTCTATGAAAAATGAGAAGTAAATGAAAGGTTATGCGTTGAACAAGTGGGAGTCGACCTTGAACCCTGTGTTCATGTCCATGGACACGATGTAGATCTTATCATTAAAGCTTTCTTAAATTAATTATTCCTTTGGTATAAGTCCATCTTATATCTGGGATCTGGCTTTTTTTTCAATCATGGTTCCGACCATGTTCTCTTTTAAATACCATGTCTCGTGCAAGTTTAAGCACTTGTCTTCTGCAGAGCAATACCCTAGTCCAACCTCTACTTTGATCTGTCGTCGAGCATTACCCCATGGTATCTCGAGATTATCACGGAACCGCATAACTTCTTATGAGTTCTTCATCAAGTACTACATTCTCACGGATTACTATTTTTCCTGGGTTTTGAGTGGTTAATCACTCGAGTACCCCAATAATTGAATCGAGTCCGCACTACGGTTCAACAACTTTAGTAATGTTCCTTACTTACGAGTTTGTACCCGATCGCGTCATTCCTAGCCTGTTTGGCTATATCATTATCTTGATGATTTTAACTGTGCTACCTGGTCCTTATTCCCGGAGCACCAATTTTGACAGTGAGCTAATCTTGCGTCGATCTCCCTCGTCATATCACTTCTCCTTGATTAGCAAACTTGATTTCGAGTTTGTGCCCTACCCGTGGTTCCAATAACCTTTCGCTTTCGTCATTCCTTTAACTTGATGTCATCGTCGATCAATTACATCTTCTTGAAAACCTCTCGACAATATTTGTCGTGATCATTGTCAACAATTTGATTTCTTCCAAGTTGTGTGTCGAAATTCAGGATGAGAAATACCATCCTTGCCCTCGATGATTTGTGTTATCATCGACCACTCGATTGCCTTCCGTTCAACACAAACTTGTTCGTGTTTTGTGTTGTACCTTGAGATCCTTGCTATCCAGCATTTGTTCTTCTTTACCTTGGAGTATTACCATGTTTTATGTCAAGAATGTCGTGAGAATTTCACCACCTCTTAATAATTCTTGATGCAGGTGATACCTTTTGCCATATCCGTTCATTCCTTGGCCCCCGTGTAGTTTCTAAACGAAATACCGACAAATGGTCTGTGATGTGTAGATTCTAAACTTCTAGCAACCCTATTGCTTTGAAGTTATTGGTCTATAGTTTCATTCTACGTCTATGGCTTAATGAATCATCATTCGGACATTGATTGTGCTACCTAGCCCATATTTCGGGTGCACATTTCAACCAATGTTTAACTGTGTATGTTTTCCTCGAGCATACATCATTAAGTCATTCGAACTAGCTAATGTTATCTCCTTGTTCACATAGTGGTGGAAATCCATCTTTTGGAAATCTCAATGGATTGTCGCTGAGACAATCAGTCACCTCCTCACCTCTCCTTGATGTAATGATGAACCCTTATTCGGAACTCGCTTCCATAGTTCATCTCCCGAGAATCTTCGATGTCGTTTCGACAATTTGTGTTGCACCTTTCTTCTCAGGCATCCTGAGTCTGAGTTATCCTGACACCAATCAGATCTGAATCTCGGTCAGATATGATGGTTGGAACATATTTCCAAGAGTAATAACATTGGCCTATTTATGACCCGGTAAGGTGATGATACCCAGCACACCTGGCCGGAGGACCTATTGTTATAGTTTCCATATTAGCAAGTTTATCCTTTCTTCCATGAGGAAATTGTAAGACTTATTCTACAAGTTGTTCCTGATGGATCCTTTTTGTTTCCAAAGTCTGATCTTCGCCTGTTGACCATGTCAATGCTATCTCGAAGCATGTCTATGGTACTCCGATTTTCAACAGGAACATTTGAAGCCCAATGCTAAATGTTTCCTGCTCAATTATCCAAACACCGTTGTATGGGTAATGTCATGAAATTTCTCTCCCCTACCTAAAGAGTTTTCTACATTATATCCTGTCATGGATATCATGCTCTGCTTGTCCTTGGGAAGGATATACCCTTGAAATATGTGTTTAAACACATTTTCCTTTCCATTCTTCTGTTTAATCTGATAATCATATTTTCCTTTCCATTGTTTGGTTTAACCTTTCTAGTGATCTATATGATCTAAGCAGTAATATTCTCCTGCTTATGTAAACCCCTCGGTGTACAACTCTGTCAGTAAGACCCTGTTACTATTGTTGGTGTCATTTCGGTAACCACCGATGGACGAGAACTTTGCCTAATGGTCCGCCTCGTTTCAACGAGCAGGAAAATGGTTCTCTTCGTCCCTCGCCCTTGGTACCGACGATGTTGCTGACATATAACTGGCAGGTTACCCTCTGACATGCCTTGCTATCATGATCGTGCAAGATGTCACCGCCCTTCCTACTTTAACCACATGGTGGGCCCATAACCCACAGTTCCACAGGATCGAAACCTGACTCTCCTGTACACCCCCGGTTTCCAAAGTTATTCCTCGCGCTTGATCTCGTATGTAATTCACGAGCCACCTTCCGAGATATCATCAATTCTGGTATCAAACGCAATACTTATTCTTGTTGCTCTGAACCCCTTTCACCTTCTGATTAGGCCATCCAATGATTGCCTGCCATTGGAAACTTCTCATGGTACCTTCTTAATTTACTCTCAATATTTTCTTAAGTAGTTATTCGAGAGTTACTTTCTACCACATTCCCTGAGCTATCTGCCAGATAGTCAACATTGTAAGGCCCGTTCTTCCGAAGTTACCCCTTGTTCTTTCGTAAGTACGATGGAGTTCCTGAAGAAAGGACGACAACTTCATCATGATGCATTCATGCATAGGTATGAAGAAATCAACGCTATGGATCGACCTCTTCGAGAAGAGCAACCAAGACCGAGAAGATTCGTTATAATTTCGTAACCAGCCATTTACCCCTTTCTCCCCTTCTTAAATCTCGGGACGAGATTTCTTGTAGTGGAGGAGAATTGTGACGCCCGGATAATTATGCTACAGTAAACCTACGCTAATGATGCCACGTCACCTTTGTTAGTGTTGATAATCTCGCGTTCGTTCAAAACCGGATCATAAATACAATTTCAAAATATGGCAAACAACAAAAGTTTTCAAAAACAAGAACTAAAATGTTCGGGTTGTTTCAAAGAAATCGTAAGCAATTATGGTGGAGAAACCAAGTTTTGATAAAATGTTTAAAGGCTCTAAAACA
>NC_057796.1:126689027-126707026 GCF_018294505.1 Triticum aestivum
CCCCCCCTGAGCCACTGACACGGGGACCCCACCCCCAGAACGTAAAATAAAAAGATAAAAGAAAATGGGAATAAAATAATAATAATAATAATAATAATATATTAAAAACAATTAATTAATTAAAGAATTAATTAACCTAATTAATTTTTGATTAATTAAACTAATCTAATAACTAAACTAATTAAACTATTAGTTAATTAATTAGTCAGTCAATGACAGGTGGGTCCCGCACGTCAGTTTGACCCAGTCAACGCCCTGTTGACTGCTGACATCGTGCTGACGTCATGATGACGTCAGCAGGCACTATTCTGGATAATGTTGAATTAAATAAATTAAATAAATTCTAAAATGATTTAAAACTTTAGAAAATCATATGAAATAAACCGTAGCTCAGATGAAAATACTTTCTACATGAAAGTTGCTCAGAACGACGAGACGAATCCGGATACGCAGTCCGTTCGTCCACCACACCTCCCTACCCTATCAAACTCGCAACTTTCCCCCTCCGGTTCGTCTGTCCGAAAACGCGAAACATCGGGAGGACTTTCCCGGATGTTTCCCCCCTTCACCGGTATCGCCTCATACCGCGTTAGAACACGTCTAGCTCTGCCTGTTGTCTTGTTATGCACTTGCTTGCTATGTATTTACTGTTTCTTCCCCCTCTTCTCTTCGGTAGACCCCGTGACGATGCTGATGCCCCTGTGGTCGACTACGTCACCGATGACCCCCCTCCTTCTTGTCTGAGCAACCAGGCAAGCCCCCCCTTGATCACCAGATATCGCCTACTCTCCTCTATACTGCTTGCATTAGAGTAGTGTAGCATGTTACTGCTTTTCGATATCCTATTCTGATGCATAGCCTATCCTTGCTACTACTGTTGATACCTTTACCTGCAATCCTACATGCTTAGTATAGGATGCTAGATTTCCATCAGTGGCCCTACATTCTTGTCCGTCTGCTGTGCTACACTATCGGGCCGTGAACACCTGGGCGGTGATCGCGGGTATATACTTATATACTATATACATGACACATGTGATGACTAAAGTCGGGTCGGCTCGTAGGAGTACCCGCAAGTGGATCTTTGTGGCGGAGCGACAGGGCAGGTTGAGACCGCCTAGGTAAGAGGTGGGCCTGGCCCTGGTCGGCGTTCGCGGATACTTAACACGCTTAACGAGATCTTGGTATTTGATCTGAGTCTGGCCATTTGGTCTATACGCACTAACCATCTACGTGGGAGTAGTTATGGGTATCCCGACGTCGTGGTATCAGCCGAAGCTCTTTTGACGTCAGCGACTGAGTGGCGCGCGCCGTGTTGGACCGCTTTGACGTAACCGCCGTGATCGTGTGGGTTGCTAGGTCTGCTCGCGGCCACGTTCGCAACGTGCAGGTGTGCATAGGGCGATGGGCCCAGACCCCTGCGCGCATAGGTTTAGACCGGCGTGCTGACCTCTCTGTTGAGCCTAGGTGGGGCTGCGACGTGTTGATCTTACGAGGCCGGGCATGACCCAGAAAAGTGTGTCCGGCCAATTGGGATCGAGCGTGTTGGGTTATGTGGTGCACCCCTGCAGGGAAGTTTATCTATTCGAATAGCCGTGTCCCTCGGTAAAAGGACGACCCGGAGTTGTACCTTGAGCTTATGACAACTAGAACTGGATACTGAATAAAATACACCCTTCCAAGTGCCAGATACAACCCGGTGATCGCTCTCTAACAGGGTGACGAGGAGGGGATCGCCGGGTAGGATTATGCTATGCGATGCTACTTGGAGGACTTCAATCTACTCTCTTCTACATGCTGCAAGATGGAGATGTCCAGAAGCTTAGTCTTCGACAGGACTAGCTATCCCCCTCTTATTCCAGCATTCTGCAGTTCAGTCCACTGATATGCCTCTTTACTCATATACCCATGCATATGTAGTGTAGCTCCTTGCTTGCGAGTACTTTGGATGAGTACTCACGGTTGCTTCTCTCCCTCCTTTTCCCCCTTTCCTTTCTATCTGGTTGTCGCAACCAGATGTTGGAGTCCAGGAGCCAGACGCCACCGTCGACGACGACTCCCACGGCACTGGAGGTGCCTACTACTACGTGCAGGCCGCTGACGACGACCAGGAGTAGTTAGGAGGTCCCAGGCAGGAGGCCTTGCCTTTTCGATCGTTGCTACTTTTGTGCTAGCCTTCTTAAGGCAAACTTGTTTAACTTATGTCTGTTCTCAGATATTGTTGCTTCCGCTGACTCGTCTATGATCGAGCACTTGTATTCGAGCCCTCGAGGCCCCTGGCTTGTATTATAATGCTTGTATGACTTATTTATGTTTTAGAGTTGTGTTGTGATATCTTCCCGTGAGTCCCTGATCGTGGTCGTACACATTTGCGTGCATGATTAGTGTACGGTCAAATCGGGGGCGTCACACATGATGAGATCAACGGGATAATCCAAGAACTAGATACTCAAGATGTCCATAACCGGGGACACGGCTAATCATGATTAGTTTGTACACTTTTCCCCACAAGACTCGATCGCCTCCGCTTGATTCTCGCACTACATGATGTTTGAGAAACGGATGATCGAGACACAGCCTTTCAGAAGCATTTACTCTCTACTCCGGGCAGACCGTTACACCTACAATCCCCCTACATCTGCTAGTCCACCTCTTCAAGAGCTCACACAACTTACTCAACTATGCCAGAGCCCATAATGGCTTGTGGCTGCACACGGAAGTTTCTAGCATGAATAATCTCATGATCCCTATGAGTCTGGGTGGCGGTCCATAGGATGATCACACGGGTACTCCGGGATATCCAAAAATACAGGCAACACTGGGTTCTCCAGGTGCCTCAATCCACCCAGATGTTTATTTACGTAGCCACCTTAAGTTGAACCATTAATTAACAATCTCACATCTGTCATGGAAATTCACTCAAACCCAATCCACGTCTACGAGCATAGCATAGCAATATAAGCAAACGTGAAGTAACTCCCAAAGGTTTGATAGTAAACAGGGCAATAGGTACTACCTCATCAACTACTTCCCAATACCCACATGTTATCAGTCCTACTCATGCAATGTTTGAGGGTTGAATCTAATGCATAAAAACTGGGTATGAAAGGGATATGATCAAAGTGTGAACTTGCCTGCAATGTTGATGAAGATGATTCGCACTCAAAACTCTTGATAGTTCTACTCGTCACACTCCGGTCAATCTATCGTAAGCAAGCAATGGTAGCCACACATAAGCAATCACTCAAAAGATCAGAAAGAACGAGGAAAACAATTCGGAAAACTTCAAAACCAAGCAAATAACTCTTGCAACATAAAACAATTTCTAACAGTACCAAAATTATATGAATTTGGCCTTATCAGAAAGTTTAGGTCAAGAGCTTCGAACTGCAAAAAGAATCAACTCAAACGGAGTTATAAAACTCAAGTTATGATCAAAAGAAGTTTGAATTCAAATCTGTTCTAAATCAAATTTTAAAACTTTCAAAAACATGTTTGAGTTGGATTACTGGATAGAGGGGATCATAACTAAAAAGTGGGCGTTGGTTTCGTTGGATTTGGACAAACGAGTAAAAAGTAGTGACCGTTTGAAAATCAGGGACTAATTTGTAAATAAAATCATCACAAACGGGTCCCTGGCAGAAAACTAAAATAAAAGGAAGAGTCTAAATAGCGAACGCTCGCTGCAGAGAACTAAAGAACGAAATCGTTCGCTCTGGAGGCTTAGACAACGAGCGTTCCCTCTATAAAAGAAAATGTTTAGAAAAGAAAGAAAAAAAACAAAAGGATCTGGATCGCCCGATCCAGATCGGACGGACGGGGGCAGCGGCGGCTTACCGCGGCAACGGGCGACGTTGGTGGTGAGCGAAAACGCCGGCGACGGCTTCGAGCGGGCGGTGGCTCTGGGGCTCGGCAGCGACGGGCGGAGGCACGGGGAGGCGCGGCGCGATGCGGCGGTGGTGACGGTAGTGGCCGAGGGCGACGGAGTGGAGCGGGCGGCGGTGGTGGATCTCGTCGGCGGCGGCGGGATGCGGCGCAAGGGCGGCAGAGATGCAAAAAGAAAAGGGGGGTCCTGGGCGGCGGCTTTATAGGGGTCAGGGAAGCCGCGTGGCGTGGAGGAGGGGTCAGGCAGAGGCGGCGGCGGGAGTCCGGCCGGCGTACGGCGGCGGCGATGCCGTGCGGGTGCGGGAGTCCGAACGGAGCTCGGGGGCGAGCGGGATGGGCTGGCGGGCCGCGGCCTGGCAACCTGGGCCGGCCCGGTCGGTCCAGAGGGGAAAAGTTTTTTTAAATAGAGATTTTTTTACAGACATAAATAAAACAAAATAAATAAAATTTTATATAGGCATATAATATATCAAAAATTTCAGAAAAACATTTTCTACGACATGAACATTTTTGTGAAGTCAAATAAAATCCACACAAATTTAAATAAATCAAACGGTGCTACTGCCTTAATAAAATCCAATAAAAATAATTTTAAAAATACCAAAATGATTTCAAATTTATTTCCCTCCAATTTTCTGATGTAGGGAATCATGTTACCCTATTTTCCATATATTTTATTTTTGGAGAAAAATAATTTGAATAAAACTCAAATAACTCCAATATTGAAAAATAATTTCAATGGGACTTTCATTTTAATCCTTTGAAACTCCCAACTCATATTTCATTTGTTTTGAAGAAGTCATTTTATCTTCTCTCGTGAAAATCATTGAGTTGCATAAAGTTACAGAAATGGGAAATATTTTCAAATGAAATTCAAATATTTTCAACACCCCTTGTCATTTAAATAAATGGAAGAAGTCATGTCATCTTCTCTCCAGGGTTTTGTGGTTAAAAGAATTTGAATTCATGGAGATCATAAAAGCAAAATGAAAGTTTGGGAAAGTCCTTTTATTCCCTCTCATTTAACTTTCAAAAGATTTCGAATTCCACTCACTTTCAGTCAATCAATCAAACAATCAATCCAATCTATCTGTTTATTATAACATTCCAAAATTTAGAATTTTGGGATGTTACAAACCTACCACCCTTAAAATGAATCTCGTCCTCGAGATTCGGAGAGGCTAGAAAGAAATAGGTTAGGTTTTGGGTCTTCTCAAAATCCATCGATCATCATAGGGGGTCTGGGGTGCTACCACCCTTAGAAACATTGTCATGGTCCCATCAGTACTCGTATACTCCATCCTTATTCTTGACGGGGCCGGTCTTCTCAAATTCTCGGGAAAAATTCCTTCTCTGGCTCTTTGGGTAGCGGCATAACCTTTTCCTCAATTCTTCTGTCTTTCATCTTGGTAAGGTTATTCCGAGACTGGGTCTTCATAGCTGACGGGTCTGGCGCCAATACTAAACAACTATCGACATCTCATGGTGGTCAACAATTTACGGTTTCTCCTGCAGGAAATGGGTCTGGGTTGAACCTCACCGTATAACCTACGGTTGGCAACAACTGCCATGTACAAGGGACAATACCTATACCATTCTAAGGTTTAAACAAGGTTTAAATCGTCGTCACTCTACTATAGGTAAGTCACTCAGATTTACCATCCCGTATAGCAAGGCGAATAATAAGAGTAAGTCAGTATGGTGATCAATCCATCCCGCACCCAAATCATTACCTTGTACATGGTTTAGCGAATCTCGCATTCTAACACTCGGTCATCCTCTTCAAGCATTGCAGAATTTCTCTTGTCGACGAACCAAGTTCGGATAAATCCATGGATTCTGCAAGCCAAACAAACATCTATCGTTCCTTCCCAACCCTCAGGTTTTGCGTAACTCCTATAAGATCGTTTGTCGATAAAATCGTAACTTCTTCCAGGGTCTTTCCTTCAGCAAGAAAGGCTTGCTTCTTGGCAGGTCCTGGGGCCTGTGGGTTATGGCCCATCTCATCACTTGTAAACCTTGAACTCATCATGGAAACTGATCCTTAATCCAAACATCCATCCAATTGTACTGTCTTCCTTCGTTCTATTGGCACCAAACTAGGACATGATTACTTAGACTCATTATGGAATTTCCATTGATCCATATTTCCAACGTCATACCTCCTTTATATCCAATAGTAATTTATCCCTTCATCCTCGTGGGATATCCCACATACCGAGATAAAAACTTATACTTATGAAGTCCATACTCCACTTCGTGGAACATCATTATCCCTTCCAGGGTCAAGCGTCCTTACAGGGGAATATTGGCCATCTCTGCATGGCACTTCTTCAACTGGGAAACATGAAACACATCATGAACTCCTGACAGCCCTTCGGGTGACTCCAACTTGTTGGCCACTTCTCCCATACGCTCCAAAACTCGGTATGGTCCTACAAATCTCGGGGCTAACTTTCCCTTAACTCCAAATCGTTTAATTCCTCGCAGAGGGGACACACGAAGACATGCTCTGTCTCCAATTTCATAGACTACCTCCTTGAGTTTTTGAGTCTGCATAACTCTTTTGCCTGGACTGAGCTACCTTCAGTCTATCTTGAATCAACTTAACATTCTCTTCTGACTCCTTGATCACATTTGGTCCAAGCAACTGACGGTCTCCAACTTCATCTCACATCAACGGTGTCTGACTCCTTTTCCCATACAAAGCTTCAAAAGGGGCCATCTTCAAACTGGCTTGGTAACTGTTGTTGTATGAGAACTCCGCGTAAGGTAGCTTATCATCCCTACTAGATCCATAATCTAGCGCACACACTCTCAACATGTCCTCCAGAATCTGATTGACTCTCTCGGTCTATCCATCTGTCTGCGGATGAAAGGCTGTACTGAACTCTAGCCTAGTACCCAAAGTCTGGTGCAACTGATTTCAAAACTTTGAGGTAAACTGTGTTCCTCTATCTGATACGATGGTCCTCGGAACTCCATGCAGACATACGATCCTGGTCAAATATATCTTGGCCAACTTCGCACTTGTACAGGTGGTTTTCACTGGGATAAAGTGAGCCACTTTGGTCAAGCGAATCAACTACTACCCAGATAGAATCATATCCCGATCGGGTTCTGGGAAATCTGGTAATGGAATCCATGCCAAGCTTATCCCACTTCCATTCGGGTATCGACATAGGCTGTAGTAATCCGGCTGGCTTCTGATGCTCTGCCTTTACTCTCTGGCATACATCACCTACGACTACATATTCCGCAATATCCTTCTTCATACCCGTCCGCCAGAAACGCTCCTTCAAATCCAAATACATCTTGGTGTTTCCAGGGCGAATCGAGTATGGTGAGTCATGAGCCTCCTGAAGTATTTACTTCCTGATCTTTGCATTATTGGGAACATATACACGGTCCTCGAACCATAAGGTGTCGTACTCATCCTTACGAAAATCATTGGCCTTTCCTTTGTTCATTTTCACTTTTATCTCAGCAATCTCTTTGTCATCCTTCTGAGCTTCACGGATCCTTCCCAACAATGTAGACTGAACTTCCATTGCTGTAACAAAACCTTTGGGAACAATCTCCAACCGAAGTTCCCTGAGATCCTCGGCTCACTCCTTTGGCAATCCTCCGCTTGTGAGGGTATTTGCCCTTGTTTTCTTTATGGTTGTGTCCTATTTCTCCACAAAGCTTGTATGCACAAGGTTTCTTCATATCCTTTCCATAAGGCTTCAATTTCTGGGACACAAGACGAGATCTTTGTAGAGTCCACTTAAATTCTTTCCAAGTGGTTACTCCTTGCCATCCATTGATGGTTTGGTACATCCTCCACCAAGTAGCAGAACCTCTTTCAAAACATTGAAGAGCATGCCGCGTCATATCCTTTCCGACTATAGGGTTATTCTCCATGTGATCCTCCATGTTCTGAATCCATCAGTCCGTCTCCAATTGAGTCATTGGTCCAGAAAATATAAGCTCATCTCCATTCATCCTCTATTGGGTCCATGGGTTTGGGGTGGGATAAGAGAGATAGAGAGAGATGCACACAATACAAACAATGGTTTTGAAAAGACAGATTTTTAATGTGGCTGTCGGAAAAACATCAAACAAATGACAGCTCACAAACATTGCATCTAACGTAAGTATATAACAGGGGTTTGGTCTTCTAAGGGTCAATAAATCTTCAATGTCACCAAACTCTTTAGGTCTTGTTCATGTCTCCGATGGCCTCTTCCGATCATGCTTGTCTTTCTCAAGTTCTTTTGCCAGATCATCTCTGTTGACGCGAAGTCTCTCGTGACGTCCTTTATATTTCTGGAGTTGCGTTCCAAACTTCTGGGTTTCAACATCCTTGACATGAACCATGATCCTACTGTCCTTCAGTTCATGACGAATCTCTGTTATCTCGAGGTTTTGCTTTCCCTGCTTGGCTACTTTCAGTTTCTGGGTTCTGAGTCCTTCACGAAACACTTCTTTGTCAAATATAGCTTCCTGCAGGTCCATCTTAACTTCTTGATGTAATACTCCAGATCCTGGTGATACACCAGCTAAGGTTAAAACTCCAACGTTTGCTGATAGATGCTCCATCAGCCTTCTATCATCCAATCCTTCCATGCATATGCATGCTTAACTTGGCACGGTGACAATAGCATAAGCGGCAATAACACCATGGTCAGCCGTGTCTACGCTCATGTTACTGCCATGAGCTTTCATTCAAAAATTGATATCTCCTGTCTTCGGGTTTTCTTGACAAAGCTTTGAGTTTTTAACTCTCCATGCTCCGGTCTTTCTCCGATACACCTTGATCTCGGGTATTGACAACTTCCATAGTCTACCAAGTTCCATAAGGGTAACCTTCCGAGGTCATACACATCTGGCAATTCTTTAGAGCCTTCAAATTCTCCCAGTCTTCGGAGTCTTCAACCGTTGTAGTTTCCATTATCATAATGCACGGTAAAATCCTCTTCATTCCGAATGGTCTTAGTTGTCCGATATCTTTTCCTTCTTGCAGTGGTCTCATCCGTCGAATCTTCGAGTGGTCCAAAGGGAAAAAGGGTATGGTCTCACTAAAAGGGAATATTTGAATAAGACTCGGAAAAGGAGAGAGGTAAAAGATCTTTTTGAAAAGGAAAGTTTTTGGGAAAATCCTTTCTATGGGCTTGCCAGTTTCTAGGGCCACGTCCTACAGTCAACATGTGCTCTGATACCATCTTGTAGCGACCCGACCCGAATGGATCAAGTCTCTGTGGTTAAGTGTCATCCCTGGATCGGTATGCTGACACACACAGTACTCGAGGATTTATAACAGAGCTAAATCACATGTATAAAGTAACGTAAATATTATTTCCTCAATCCAAATAGCGGAAGTAACAAGGTTGTGGATTCCCATCAACACCAACGGCAAAGTTGAGTGTAGAAATCGTAACCCTAACGTATCACTTACTCGTCGTAAGATTCCTGCAACACGAAACGTTGCAGCCCGAAAACGGGTCAGCACATGGAATATGCTGGCAAATTCACACCATAGAGAAATGATGAACAAAGGCTATCACTACATGCATATATGGCTGGTGGAAAAGCTCTATGGTTATAATGTTTTGCGAAAAGCCAATTTTTCCCTACTGCAAAGGAATAAATTTTATTTAACTATCATGGTGGTTGTGAAACATTGAGATGGTTGACAGCATCTCAATCCCAATTAAGTATCATCATTAACCCAACAAGATTAATTAAAGTAACATGATGAGATCAACGGGATAATCCAAGAACTAGATACTCAAGATGTCCATAACCGGGGACACGGCTAATCATGATTAGTTTGTACACTTTTCCCCACAAGACTCGATCGCCTCCGCTTGATTCTCGCACTACATGATGTTTGAGAAACGGATGATCGAGACACAGCCTTTCAGAAGCATTTACTCTCTACTCCGGGCAGACCGTTACACCTACAATCCCCCTACATCTGCTAGTCCACCTCTTCAAGAGCTCACACAACTTACTCAACTATGCCAGAGCCCATAATGGCTTGTGGCTGCACACGGAAGTTTCTAGCATGAATAATCTCATGATCCCTATGAGTCTGGGTGGCGGTCCATAGGATGATCACACGGGTACTCCGGGATATCCAAAAATACAGGCAACACTGGGTTCTCCAGGTGCCTCAATCCACCCAGATGTTTATTTACGTAGCCACCTTAAGTTGAACCATTAATTAACAATCTCACATCTGTCATGGAAATTCACTCAAACCCAATCCACGTCTACGAGCATAGCATAGCAATATAAGCAAACGTGAAGTAACTCCCAAAGGTTTGATAGTAAACAGGGCAATAGGTACTACCTCATCAACTACTTCCCAATACCCACATGTTATCAGTCCTACTCATGCAATGTTTGAGGGTTGAATCTAATGCATAAAAACTGGGTATGAAAGGGATATGATCAAAGTGTGAACTTGCCTGCAATGTTGATGAAGATGATTCGCACTCAAAACTCTTGATAGTTCTACTCGTCACACTCCGGTCAATCTATCGTAAGCAAGCAATGGTAGCCACACATAAGCAATCACTCAAAAGATCAGAAAGAACGAGGAAAACAATTCGGAAAACTTCAAAACCAAGCAAATAACTCTTGCAACATAAAACAATTTCTAACAGTACCAAAATTATATGAATTTGGCCTTATCAGAAAGTTTAGGTCAAGAGCTTCGAACTACAAAAAGAATCAACTCAAACGGAGTTATAAAACTCAAGTTATGATCAAAAGAAGTTTGAATTCAAATCTGTTCTAAATCAAATTTTAAAACTTTCAAAAACATGTTTGAGTTGGATTACTGGATAGAGGGGATCATAACTAAAAAGTGGGCGTTGGTTTCGTTGGATTTGGACAAACGAGTAAAAAGTAGTGACCGTTTGAAAATCAGGGACTAATTTGTAAATAAAATCATCACAAACGGGTCCCTGGCAGAAAACTAAAATAAAAGGAAAAGACTAAATAGCGAACGCTCGCTGCAGAGAACTAAAGAACGAAATCGTTCGCTCCGGAGGCTTAGACAACGAACGTTCCCTCTATAAAAGAAAACGTTTAGAAAAGAAAGAAAAAAACAAAAGGATCTGGATCGCCCGATCCAGATCGGACGGACGGGGGTAGCGGCGGCTTACCGCGGCAACGGGCGGCGTTGGCGGTGAGCGAAAACGCCGGCGACGGCTTCGCGCGGACGGTGGCTCCGGGGCTCGGCTGCGACGGGCGGAGGCACGGGGAGGCGCGGCGCGATGCGGCGGTGACGGCGGTGGTGACGGCAGTGGCCGAGGGCGACGGAGTGGAGCGGGCGGCGGTGGTGGATCTCGTCGGCGGCGGCGGGATGCGGCGCAAGGGCGGCAGAGATGCAAAAAGAAAAGGGGGGTCCTGGGCGGCGGCTTTATAGGGGTCAGGGAAGCCGCGTGGCGTGGAGGAGGGGTCAGGCAGAGGCGGCGGCGGCGATGCCGTGCGGGTGCGGGAGTCCGAACGGAGCTCGGGGGCGAGCGGGAGGGGCTGGCGGGCCGCGGCCTGGCAACCTGGGCCGGCCCGGTCCGATCGGTCCAGAGGGGAAAAGTTTTTTTTTAAATAGAGATTTTTTTACAGACATAAATAAAACAAAATAAATAAAATTTTATATAGGCATATAATATATCAAAAATTTCAGAAAAACATTTTCTACGACATGAACATTTTTGTGAAGTCAAATAAAATCCACACAAATTTAAATAAATCAAACGGTGCTACTGCCTTAATAAAATCCAATAAAAATAATTTTAAAAATACCAAAATGATTTCAAATTTATTTCCCTCCAATTTTCTGATGTAGGGAATCATGTTACCCTATTTTCCATATATTTTATTTTTTGGAGAAAAATAATTTGAATAAAACTCAAATAACTCCAATATTGAAAAATAATTTCAATGGGACTTTGATTTTAATCCTTTGAAACTCCCAACTCATATTTCATTTGTTTTGAAGAAGTCATTTTATCTTCTCTCGTGAAAATCATTGAGTTGCATAAAGTTACAGAAATGGGAAATATTTTCAAATGAAATTCAAATATTTTCAACACCCCTTGTCATTTAAATAAATGGAAGAAGTCATGTCATCTTCTCTCCAGGGTTTTGTGGTGAAAAGAATTTGAATTCATGGAGATCATAAAAGCAAAATGAAAGTTTGGGAAAGTCCTTTTATTCCCTCTCATTTAACTTTCAAAAGATTTCGAATTCCACTCACGTTCAGTCAATCAATCAAACAATCAATCCAATCTATCTGTTTATTATAACATTCCAAAATTTAGAATTTTGGGATGCTTAGAATCGGGACTTCAAAGACGTTTTGAACGTCATGGACCATATGAGATGTTCCAGGAGTTGAAGTTAATATTTCAAGCAAATACCCGAGTTGAGAGATATGAAGTCTCCAACAAGTTCTATAGCTAAAAGATGGAGGAGAATCGCTCAACTAGTGAGCATGTGCTCAGATTGTCTGGGTACTACAATCGCTTGAATCAAGTGGGAGTTAATCTTCCAGATAAAATAGTGATTGACAGAATTATCTAGTCACCATCACCAAGTTAGTAGAACTTTGTGATGAACTATAGTATGCAAGGGATGACGAAAGTAATTCCCGAGCTCTTCGTGATGCTGAAATCGACGAAGGTAGAAATCAAGAAAAACATCAAGTGTTGATGGTTGACGAGACCACTAGTTTCAAGAAAAGGTCAAAGGGAAGAAGGGGAACTTCAAGAAGAATGGCAAGCAAGTTGCTGCTCAAGTGAAGAAGCCTAAGTCTGGTCCTAAGCCTGAGACTAAGTGCTTCTACTGCAAAGGGACTGGTCACTGGAAGCGGAACTACCCCAACTATTTGGTGGATAAGAAGGATGGCAAAGTGAACAAAGGTATATTGGATATACATGTTATTGATGTGTACTTACTAGTGTTTATAGCAACCCCTCGATATTTGATACTGGTTCAGTTGCTAAAGAGTAGTAACTCGAAACGGGAGTTGCAGAATAAACAGAGACTAGTAAAAGGCGAGGAGACGATGTGTGTTGGAAGTAGTGCCAAGATTGATATGATCATCATCGCACACTCCCTATACTTTCGGGATTAGTGTTGAAACTAAATAAGTGTTATTTGGTGTTTGCGTTGAGCATGAATATGATTTGATCATGTTTGTTGCAATACGGTTATTCATTTAAATTAGAGAATAATTGTTGTTCTGTTTACATGAATAAAACCTTCTATGGTCATACACCCAATAAAATGGTTTGTTGGATCTCGATCGTAGTGATACACATATTCATAATAATGAAGCCAAAAGATGCAAAGTTAATAATGATAGTGCAACTTATTTGTGGCACTGCCGTTTAGGTCATATTGGTGTAAAGCGCATGAAGAAACTCCATACTGATGGGATTTTGGAATCACTTGATTATGAATCACTTGATGCTTGAGAATCGTGCCTCATGGGCAAGATGACTAAAACGCCGTTCTCCGGAACTATGGAGAGAGCAACAGATTTGTTGGAAATCATACATACAGATGTATGTGGTCCGATGAATATTGAGGCTCGTAGCAGGTATCATTATTTTCTGACCTTCACAGATGATTTGAGCAGATATGGGTATATCTACTTAATGAAACAGAAGTCTGAAACATTTGAAAAGTTCATATAATTTCAGAGTGAAGCAGAAAATCATCGTAACAAGAAAATAAAGTTTCTACGATCTGATCGTGGAGAAGAGTATTTGAGTTACGAGTTTGGCCTTCAGTTAAAACAATGTGAAATAGTTTCACTGCTCACGCCACCTGGAACACCACAGTGAAATGGTGTGTCCGAACATCGTAACCGTACTTTATTAGATATGGTGCGATATATGATGTCTCTTACCGATCTACCACTATTGTTTTGGGGTTATGCATTAGAGACAGCTGCATTCAAGTTAAATAGGGCACCATCTAAAATCCGTTGAGACGACACCTTATGAACTGTGGTTTGGCAAGAAACCAAAGTTATCGTTTCTTAAAGTTTGGGGCTGCGATGCTTATGTGAAAAAGCTTCAACCTGATAAGCTCGAACCCAAATCGGAGAAATGTATCTTCATAGGATACCCAAAGGAGACAGTTGGGTACACCTTCTATCACAGATCTGAAGGCAAGACATTCGTTGCTAAGTATGGATCCTTTCTAGAGAAGGAGTTTCTCTCAAAAGAAGTGAGTGGGAGGAAAGTAGAACTTGATGAGGTAACTGTACCTGCTCCCTTATTGGAAAGTAGTTCATCACAGAAATCTGTTCCTGTGACTCCTACACCAATTAGTGAGGAAGTTAATGATGATGATCATGTAACTTCAGATCAAGTTACTACCAAACCTCGTAGGTAAACCAGAGTAAGATCCGCACCAGAGTGGTACGGTAATCATGTTCTGAAGGTCATGTTACTAGACCATGACGAACCTACGAACTATGAAGAAGCAATGGTGAGCCCAAATTCCGCAAAATGGCTTGAGGCCATGAAATCTGAGATGAGATCCATGTATGAGAACAAAGTACGGACTTTGATTGATTTGCCCAATGATCGGCGAGTCATTGAGATTAAATGGATCTTCAAGAGGAAGACAAACAGTGATAGTAGTGTTACTGTCTACAAAGCTAGAATTGTCGCAAAAAGGTTTTTCGACAAGTTCAAGGTGTTGACTACGATGAGAGTTTCTCACTCGTATCTATGCTTAAGTCTGTCTGAATCATGTTAGCAATTGCCGCATTTTATGAAATATGGCAAATGGATAAACAAAACTGCATTCCTTAATGGATTTATTAAAGAAGAGTTGTATATGATGCAACCAGGAGGTTTTGTCAATCCTAAAAGTGCTAACAAAATATGCAAACTCCAGCGATCCATCTATGGACTGGTGCAAGCATCTCGGAGTTGGAATATACGCTTTGATAAGTTGATCAAAGGATATAGTTTTATACAGACTTGCGGTGAAGCCTGTATTTACAAGAAAGTGAGTGGGAGCACTACAGCATTTCTGATAAGTATATGTGAATGACATGTTGTTGATCGGAAATAATGTAGAATTATTCTGCAAAGCATAAAGGAGTGTTTGAAAGGAGTTTTTCAAAGAAAGACCTCGGTGAAGCTGCTTACATATTGAGCATCAAGATCTATAGAGATAGATCAAGACGCTTGATAAGTTTTTTCAATGAGTACATACCTTAACAAGATTTTCAAGTGGTTCAAAATGGAACAGTCAAAGAAAGAGTTTCTTTCCTGTGTTACAAGGTGTGAAATTGAGTAAGACTCAAAGCCCGACCACGGCAGAAGATAGAAAAAGAATGAAAGTCATTCCCTATGCCTCGGCCATAGGTTCTATAAAGTATGCCATGCTAAGTACCAGATCTATTGTATACCCTACACTGATTTTGGCAAGGGAGTACAATAGTGATCTAGGAGTAGATCACTGGACAGCGGTCAAAATTATCCTTAGTGGAATAAGGATATGTTTCTCGATTATGGAAGTGACAAAAGGTTCGTCGTAAAGGGTTACGTCGATGCAAGTTTTGACACTAATCTAGATGACTCTAAGTCTCGGTCTAGATACATATTGAAAGTGGGAGCAATTAGCTAGAGTAGCTCCGTGCAAAGCATTGTATACATAGAAATTTGCAAAATACTTACGGATCTGAATGTGACAGACCCGTTGACTAAAATTATCTCACAAGCAAAACATGATCACACCTTAGTACTCTTTGGGTGTTAATCACATAGCGATGTGAACTAGATTATTGACTCTAGTAAACCCTTTGGGTGTTGGTCACATGACAATGTGAACTATGGGTGTTAATCACATGGTGATGTGAACTATTGATGTTAAATCACATGGCGATGTGAACTAGATTATTGACTCTAGTGCAAGTGAGAGACTGAAGGAAATATGCCCTAGAGGCAATAATAAAGTTATTATTTATTTCCTTATATCATGATAAATGTTTATTATTCATGCTAGAATTGTATTAACCGGAAACATGATACATGTGTGAATACATAGACAAACAGAGTGTCACTAGTATGCCTCTACTTGACTAGCCCGTTAATCAAAGATGGTTATATTTCCTAGCCATAGACATGAGTTGTCATTTGATTAACGGGATCATATCATTAGGAGAATAATGTGATTGACTTGACCCATTCCGTTAGCTTAGCACTCGATCGTTTAGTATGTTGCTATTGCTTTCTTCATGACTTATACATGTTCCTATGACTATGAGATTATGCAACTCCCGTTTACCGGAGGAACACTTTGTGTGCTACCAAACGTCACAACGTAACTGGGTGATTATAAAGGTGCTCTACAGGTGTCTCCGAAGGTACTTGTTGGGTTGGCGTATTTCGAGATTAGGATTTGTCACTCCGATTGTCGGAGAGGTATCTCTGGGCCCACTCGGTAATGCACATCACTATAAGCCTTGCAAGCATTGCAACTAATGAGCTAGTTGCGGGATGATGTATTACAGAACGAGTAAAGAGACTTGCCGGTAACGAGATTGAACTAGGTATTGAGATACCGACGATCGAATCTCGGGCAAGTAACATACCGATGACAAAGGGAACAACGTATGTTGTTATGCGGTCTGACCGATAAAGATCTTCGTAGAATATGTGGGAGCCAATATGAGCTTCCAGGTTCCGCTATTGGTTATTGACCGGAGAGGTGTCTCGGTCATGTCTACATAGTTCTCGAACCCGTAGGGTCCGCACGCTTAACGTTACGATGACGGTTATATTATGAGTTTATGTGTTTTGATGTACCGAAGGAGTTCGGAGTCCCGGATGAGATCGGGGACATGACAAGGAGTCTCGAAATGGCCAAGACGTAAAGATCGATATATTGGACGACTATATTCGGATGTCGGAAAGGTTCCGAGTGATTCGGGTATTTTTTGGAGTACCGGAGAGTTACGGGAATTCGTATTGGGCCTTAATGGGCCATACGGGAAAGGAGAGGAAGGCCCCAAAGGGTGGCCGCACCCCTCCCCATGGACCAGTCCGAATTGGACTAGGGAAGGGGGGCGCCCCCTTCCTTCTTTCTCCTTCTCCCTTCCCTTTTCCTACTCCAACAAGGAAAGGAGGAGTCCTACTCCCGGTGGGAGTAGGACTCCCCCCTTGGCGCGCCCTCCTCCTTGGCCGGCGGCCTCCCCCTTGCTCCTTTATATACGGGGGCAGGGGGCACCCCATAGATACACAATTGATATACGATATTTTAGCCGTGTGCGGTGCCCCCCTCCACCATATTACACCTCGATAATATCGTAGCGGAGCTTAGGCGAAGCCCTGCGTCGGTAGAACATCATCATCGTCACCACGCCGTCGTGCTGACGAAACTCTCCCTCAACACTCGGCTGGATCGGAGTTCGAGGGACGTCATCGAGCTGAACGTGTGCTGAACTCGGAGGTGCCGTGCGTTCGGTACTTGATCGGTCAGATCGTGAAGACGTACGACTACATCAACCGCGTTGTGTTAACGCTTCCGCTTTCGATCTACGAGGATACGTGGACAACACTCTCCCCTCTCGTTGCTATGCATCACCATGATCTTGCGTGTGCGTAGGAATTTTTTTTGAAATTACTACGTTACCCAACATATATAAGGCTGGCCATAGTGGTGGTATCATAGCCGACGGTGTCATGCACTCGGAAATAGCAAGTACGCTGATGTGGCAAAGAATTAAATATATATAAAGAGGGTTAGAGTAACATATAGTAGGTAGATACCGTATCATGTTAAATGCGATGCTAATTTGTGTCGCAATAAATATGGTCTATATATGATACTATACTCTATGTATTATACTATGCGCTATCATTAATTAAAGGTAGTATCATACACCAGTATCATATATACTGTATATTCATGATACTAGTATATGACACTCTCCACTATACTCATGATTTCTTACCATGGAAAAAATTGGAGGCGAAACGATGAACTCATGTTTTCATTCGAACAAAAATATGATGTTAGGTAATGTAAATGTTTTCAAAGAGCACAAGGTTCACTCACGAAAGCCGTGTGTCCACTAAACCGTGGCC
>NC_057796.1:126707171-126730996 GCF_018294505.1 Triticum aestivum
ATCGAACGGCGATCCTCATCCCTTTCGACAACACATGTACATGTTTTCAAATAGCCCCTCCCAAAAAAATATTTTCAAATAGCACAAGGTTCACACACGAAAGCCGTGTGCCTACCAAACCGTGGCTGATGCCCCCCCCCCTCGCTGCGCGCGTGATCTGAGTCGTGCGTTCTGATTGGCCAGAACCCAAACCCCACGATTCGTACGTCTGCACCGTTGGATGCTCCCAGATCGAACGGCAATCCTCATCCCTTTCGACAGGAAATGCACTCCGGCTAGGAATTGATTTATATGCCAACATGCACGGTAAATGCCAAAAAATGTCTTACATATAGCACACGAGACCTGAAATGCGCCAGCAAATCAAACCCGTGGTAAAATTGTGATTGGTTTACGTGCAAAAAATTTAGAGGCGAAACGATGAACTCACGTCTTCATTTCAAAATTAGTACGTCTTCATTTCAAATGAAATTATTCTGTTTGTGAACACGAGCTCTTAGAGGCAACCGTTATCATAGGCCTTTCCGGGCGCGTGGCGACCGGGGATATTTTTCACCCTTTTCACCTAGGCCGCCAAAACTCCCCCATCGTCCGCCCGCGTTTCACTCAACTAGTCCACCCAATCTCCTTCGCCAGCTCCCCCCTCCCCCAGATCCCCAGCAGAACCCTCTCTGGCGCCGCCCTGCTCACCCCGGCCGTGTGCCCGCTCTTCAGCGTCAAGCCTACCTCCACTGCCGTTCCCAACACGCGGCGGCCCGTGCCTCGCCGTCTTCATTTGCTCGCCAGCCACCCTCGAGCCTATCGATGCAGTAACCCTCGCCTCTCCTGTGGTCCGGCCGGGTTTGCATTAAGAAGCCTGTTAGTTACTGCTCTCCATCGCGGTGAGGCATATTTCCTCGCAATCCCTCTTCCAATTTCGTTCCGTATGTTCCCAAATTGGCTATAAAATAACGGAGAGCGTATATATGTTCATTATCTACCTTCCTTGCTACATATAAGCTGTATTTGTTCCAATAACTTACTGCCTATTTACAGATCGCGGGCGCCCGAGTCACACAAACTTAACAAATTAGCCGTACATTTTCTAAATTATTGCATGGCATGTTTAGAAAGCTTGATACCAAGTTGTTAGTTTTATGCTTATCCTCCTTTCCTGAGTTTCGCATGTGTTCTCTGTAGATGCCGAGTAGCAGTGACAGCGCTCATTCAGGCCATGTATCTTCATCTGATTTGGACAACCCTATGTCTTCAACAGATTGTGAGGGATCAAGTAGTCTTGAACGGGATAGAGCTGCAACAATTACCCTTCTGGTCAGGACACGGAGGAATGCTCCAAGGAAGCCAACACACCAGCCTAAAGGTGTATATGAAGTAACCGAGATTGATTTAAAGTCCTGGGCTCCAACTAAACCAGATAAAGTACGCATGAGGTTCAGGAGTGTGTGTGGATTTGTTGGCAGGGCAAGGCTCAACATTAATCTGCCGGGGTTTCGGAAGGCTGGCACAGAAACACGGCGAAGGATAGTCTGGGAGATCATGGTTCACTTCAACGTTCCAGAGCAGTGGAGAATGCAGGTGGAACACGCTGCACTGAAGAAGGCTAGGGATGCTTGGAGAAACTGGAAGCATGTGATGTACAAGAAGTACTTGAGTGAAGGCAAGGACCCAATCCCCGCATACCCCCAAATTACAAAGGCAGACTGGGCAGAATTCAAAAGGGTCAGGGCAACTCTAGAGTTTGCTGTGAAGAGTTTCAAGCAATTAGAACTTCAGAAGAAGAACATACACCCCCACTGTATGGGTGTGGCAGGATACTACGGCATGAAACTGATATGGGAACAGGAGGACAATGAAGCAGTAGCGGCGGGTGGGAATCCGGCCTTTAGTGAAATCAGGGGCGAACGCGCCAGAGACTACTTGCGGGCACGTGCAAAGAGGCGTGATGACGGAACTTATTACTTCGAAAATGCACGTGACGCCAAACTGTATGAAGTGATGGTAGAGGCTTCCAAGATCCCTGGAAGGTTCTACAGGAACGCAGGGCCATGTGACATTCTGTCCATTGCTCTGGACACAAAAGAGCCCCCTGGCCATGCAAGGGGTATAGGTGTTAATGTCCCGCATAAGAGGGCTTTCACAGTCAGCAAAGAAGAGAGGCTCGGCATGAAAAAAGTGAGGAGTGAAATGAAGCAGAATGCATTGTTTGAAAAGTTGAAGAAGGAGATTTATCCGGCTATTCGAAAGGATGTTGAGGAGTCAATGATGATGCAGAAGACTCTAACACTGACAAATAGCCAGTAGATGGGAGGGGAGGCGGGCATGGATGATGCTGCTTATTGCGCGACAACACTGCACAAGAGTAGTTGTGCATCAGCTGACCCCAGCGACACTGAGAGTGCAGCTGCTCGTGATGATGCTATATCTGATCTATCTGGAATGAAAGACAGACTGAAGGGTGTGCTTACACATTATGAAGGTTCATTAAAATGTGCAACAGCCTGGGTTTGCCCACCCTTCTTGGAAGATGGCCTCTTCTTGGACAATGTGCCACTGAAGCCGGGCTATGTGAAGTGCTACATGACTGAAGTAAAGCCTAGATTCAATGAATTTGCCCTGAAGAATGTCCTAGGAGACTTCGATGAGCAAAGGACCTTGGGAGAAACACTGTTACATCACATCCAGTGGCCACGAAAGGAAATAGAGTTCATCGATGAGATTCCTGAAGCTCCGCCAAGAGCAACCACTGTCGCCCCTCAACCAGTGACGCTCTCCTTGCCACAGCTGCTCTCGCGGGCTGATGCATCAACCTGTGATCAGTCAGACCGATTTTGTGGCGTACAGGCCATGTCATCCTCCGCCCCAAAGCAGCCAGTGGCAAGGCCTACAACTGCTGATGACGCACCACCGGTTCAGATGTCGGCCACTGAAGCAGCGGGGGGAGACCCAGCTGCAGCACATGCTCAGCAGACCAACCTGGTGAAATAGACTGCTAAGCAGTCTGATGCTTTGGAACCGCCTGCTAAGCAGTCTGTAGGTCCAGAACCGACTGCTCATCAGTTCGTCGGTCCACAGGCGCGTGATCAGCATACCAATGCGTCAACACTTCCTGCTCAGCAAACCAACGCGTTGGCACGGCCTCCTCAGCACACCGACAAGTTGGCACCACCTGCGCAGAAACCCGACATAGCTTGAACGCATGGTCGGCAGTCCGATGCCTCTGCTCCTACAGCCCAGCAGTCTGTCACAGCCGCACCGCCAGCTCAGCGGTCCGGCATAGATAAACCGTCTACTAAGCAGTCCGTCCAAGCTTCAGTGTCTGCTCGGCAGTCTACCGTGCAGGAAACCAGACGTTCTGCCAGAAATGCTTCAAGTACCAAGAAGGAAGTGGCCAAAAAGGCTACACCGACGACCACGAGGAAGCACAGCGGGAGAGTGAAGAGGAAAGAGAACGATTGCCTCTTACTTAAAGCACTCATCGCCCAGAACCAAATTAACAGCAACTTGTTCAAATCGGGGAGTAATATTATTTCTGACGCCATGGGTGATCAAGAAGTACGTTTGTTGCTTACTAAAAATAAAGTA
Source organism: Triticum aestivum (assembly GCF_018294505.1). Classification (NCBI taxonomy): domain Eukaryota; kingdom Viridiplantae; phylum Streptophyta; class Magnoliopsida; order Poales; family Poaceae; genus Triticum; species Triticum aestivum. The sequence goes on from NC_057796.1 coordinate 126,710,754, forward strand.
GGCGTACTTGAAGCACACAATTACGTCCATGGACAGCCATTTCTTGTTGGTGAATACTTTGATGAGTGCAGCTCTAGTTGCCGCTAGTGACATGAATATTGCATGGATCAAATGTAAGAAGGTCATCACCATTCTCTAGTCCACTACAACAGAGATCATTTCCGACACGATGATGGTTCCATCATTGTGAGTTTTGAGGACTTACATCTCTTCTTCAACTTCAATGTGCTCGATGCCAACCTTGTTAGATGCGTGATTTTGTAAGTACTTAACAAACTCTGATCAACTTCTCCATACAAGGCTGTAAATGATAAACAGCTAACTGCATTTTATTCCTCTTAGGGGATTGAACGCGCAGAGAAGACAAAGTGAGTGTGTGTATTTCATAGATCCTGCATTAGCAAATGACACAACATTACATGAAAATGACCGACGGGACTGGGCCGTTAACACGGTCGTCCGTATCTTCGAAAACACGTCCCATGCAGAATCATTTCTCTGGCCATATCATGAACAGTAAGTCAAGTAAACCACGCATACACTGATTGTCTTTCAGATTTCGACATCATTCGTAAGTTCATGGATTTCTTAATATGTAGAAATCACTGGATATTGGTATTCATTGTTCCAAACAAGAACATAGTTTACTACATCGATTCTCTCAGAGAGTCAACAAACGCTCAGGATCTGACGCATCTTCAGCAATTCTTGGATAGGTATTGAATTCTATGATGTTGAAATTAATTTGCATTCATATCTGGCTCAATAATTGATGTTGTCAAAATTCATCATCATTTGTAGTACGCTCGCATTGTGGAAAACTACACCAGGGAACCTGTTCAAGAGGAAACTACCTCTGCAGCACGAGATCATTTCTCCGGTAACACACCGAAATCCATTATTTTCAGAAAATTTATCCAACAGTCTGAAAATGCCTTTCCTTACGCTAGTCAAATGTTCAAGCTTCTAAATAAACCTCTTTCTATTTTGTCCAAAGAAAAAATAATACATCTAACACCGGTTAGGTTGTTCCTAAAAGGACAAATACATGACTAATTTTGTACAAAAAATTTCAGTGTCCTCAGCAAGAAGCAGGGACCAACCTTTGTGGATACTATGTTTGCAGACACATGATCTCCATCTACAAATCTGTTGATAGTTGTGACAATCCTCGCGAATTAGTACCAGTAAGTCTATCTTAATTAATATCTTCTACTTCACTCATATGGCACATTCTGATCTTAAAAATACTGCAACTCATCTTAAAACCGACGACCCCTAAACCGCTCCCGGCTGGTGAATTATTGATGGTTCGGAGATTTATCAGCGACTTCTTCCTGGATCACTACATCAATCCCACTGGTGATAATGAAGATTTCAGCATGCGTTCTCCTGAAACATTGAGTAAGAGATAGCCGCTAAACATATAACGCATGGATCCATTGTTTTCCATCTGATGAGGTCTTCGTATTTCGTACACTATGATCAATTATGTAATGCATATATGTGTGGACAAATCATTGGGATTTAGCTACCATATGTTCAATTGCAATTGTTGCGAAATCTGATGAATGTTCTTCCTGTGGACACTATTTGTTCAATTGAATATTGTGGCGAATTTACTTTTTGCGTGCCGATTCAAAATGGGATATTTTTGTTTATTTGTTCAATTGAATGTTGTGGCGAATTTGCTTTTTGCATGCCAATTCAAAATGGGATATTTTTGTTTTAACCTGGAAATTGCTCCGCACACGGTTAACCTAAATGAGTGTGTGCGATCCACATTGGAAAGCATACGTCAATCATAGCGGAACCATCGGTGATACATAGCAGATCGCAAAAGATTTGCAGCGCTACTATGTGTGCATAGGTTCTTCGGAACCGTTTGTGATATCGCGTTATCGCACACGAGAACTGGGGGTAAACCGTGCCCAATGCAAAATACAAACCCAGTCGTATTTTTTCCAAGAAACGTGTGGGATCCCAAACGAAAAGCACACGTCACTCTTGTGGCAACCGTTGGTGATACCTAACAAATCACAAACGGTCTACATCACTTGTATGTGTGCGAAGGGGCTCCTGAACAGTTTGTGATAGAACATTATCGCAGATGGTAATTGTTGGAAAACGTGTGCGATGGAGTCTAGCATGGTAGACGGGTTACGCAGAAAACTCGTGTGCGATAGGGCACAAATCGCACACAGTTCATATGTTGGCCCAAGTGCCTTACATACTGTTTCCCAAACGGTTCGTTACGACAGACCATATGGTTTCACTGCATCATTAGAAACGCTTAACCACTGATACCACACGTGCGAAAGAATTTAGTGTGTGTTGCATCGCACATGATTACATTTTGGAAGGCCTCTGGACCACTGCTCCATATCCCCGACGGTTTCTTGGTCGTGTGGGAAGGACCCCCTATCGCACACACTCACTTGGCGACGGTTCCAAATGTCGTCGCGGAAAGGGGTTAAAACCCATTTGTTTAGGACCGACGCGCACCAGTGCTAGTATCCATGATTCATCCCATTATGATTAAACATATTTGCAATGACAATTAGAGATTATAGTTTCTCATGCCATGCATAAGTAGCTAAGAGTGGATAATGATTTATCTTGGATACCAACATTGCGTTAAAATGATTGTGATGTAGTATGATGATATGGTATCCTCCTCTGAATGTTCGAGTGGCTTGACTTGGCACATGTTCATGCATGTAGTTGAATCAAAATCAACATAGCCTCTATGATATTTATGTTCATGGTGATCATGTCCTACTCATGCTAGTGTCCAATGTTACTTATGCATAATGCATGTTCATGATCGTTGTTGCTCTCTATCTAATTGCTAGCCTTCGACTGTACTAAGTGGGAATTATGCTTGTACATCAAAAACCTTGAACCCAAAAGTTATTCCAGATGAGTCCACCATACCTACCTATATGCGGTATTACCCTGCCGTCCTAAGTAAATTTGCATGTGCCACCTCTAAAAACTTCTAATAAATATCCTTTTTGTGTGCCTGGATCGTTCATGGAACGATAGGAGGTGGTCGGTATCTTCCATGCTAAGCGGGTTATTCTCAGGTCGAGTGTTTATTCACTCGCCATCGCACGAGAAAAGGGCAGTAATTGGATTCCCAGTCCCGAACTCAAAAATGCAAATAATTAAACAAAACTCCCCCGGGACTGTTGTTGGTTTGGACGGCACCCGTTATTTCGGACAAGCCGTGGAGTGTGATTGTTGGTGGAGGGGGAGTAAACCTTTACTTTTATCGCTTGGGAACCGCCACTAGCGTGCTTAGCATGGAAGATATTCATAACTGATAGTCATGAAGTAAATGAGAAGGGTGCATGTCTCAAAATATCATTTACCTCTATTTTAAAAACTTGAGCTCTGGCACCTATGCAAATCACTGCTTCCCTCTGCGAAGGGACTAAGTATTTACTTTTATGTTGTGTCATCACCTTCTAAAACAAGCGCCTGAACCTGAGAGCACTGCTGACTTATTCATTGTGTGTAGCTAATTTCGGGTGCATCATGTGATTGGATCTTTTCTACCATGAATTACAATGTTTAGTCGTTCCTTGAACTTTGGAGGTGCTTTGCATTTATGTTTTGCGGTCTTAGAAAGGGCTAGCGAGATACCACTATTGTCATATTATATTATGGTTGTTTTGACAACATGTTGCTGTCTGAGATATCTTATTATTGCTCGCTAGCTGATTATGTCATTGATATGAGTTAATATAATCTTTAACAGTTATTGTCAGTATGGTTAGTTATAATGTTGAATGAAAACCTCGGTGTTGTTTAAGCTTATTTATGCAAACAAGAGCAAAAGAGTTCGTAAGTTTTTCTTTTTCACTTTCAGTTTATCAACTGAATTGCTTGACGACAAGCAAAGGTTTAAGCTTGGGGGAGTTGATAAGTCTCCAATGTATCTACTTTTCGTAACGCTTTTCCTCTTGTTTTAGACTCTAATTTGCATGATTTGAATGAAACTAACCCCGGACTGACGCTGTTTTCAGCAGCACTACCATGGTGTTGTTTTTGTGCAGAAATAAAAGTTCTCGGAATGGAACGAAACTTTGCGAGGATTTTTTATACAATAAATAAGAATTTCTGGAGCCAAGATCCACCGGAGGGGGCACCTGGGTGGGCACAACCCACCAGCCCCCCCCCCTCCTGGCGCGCCCAGGTGGGTTGTCCCCACCTGGTGGCCCTGCAGACCCTGAAACCGACGCTATAAAATCCTATTTTCCAAAAAAAATCAGGGAGAAAGAATTATCGTGATCCACGAGACGGAGCTGACATCACCTCTTGTTGTTCATTGGGAGGCCAGATCTGGAGTCCGTTTCAGGCTCCGGAGAGGGGGATCTTCGTTCTTCGTCATCACCAACCCTTCTCCATCGCCAATTCCATGATGCTCCCCACTGGGAGTGAGTAATTCCTTCGTAGGCTCGCTGGTCGGTGAGGAGTTCAATGAGATTCATCATGTAATCGAGTTAGTTTTGTTTGGGACCGATCCCTAGTATCCACTATGTTCTAAGATTGATGTTGCTATGACTTTGCCATGCTTAATGCTTGTCACTTTGGGCCCGGATGCCATGATTTCAGATCTGAACCATTTATGTTATCACCATTATATCCATGTTCTAGATTCAATCTTGCAAGTTATAGTCACCTACTACGTGTTATGATCTGGCAACCCCGGAGTGACAATAGTCGGGACCACTCCCGGTGATGACCATAGTTTGAGGAGTACATGTATTCACCGTGTGTTAATGCTTTGTTCCCGTTCTCTTTTAAAAGGAGGCCTTAATATACCTTAGTTTCCAATTGGACCCCTCTGCCACGGGAGGGTAGGACAAAAGATGGCATGCAAGTTCTTTCCATAAGCGCGTATGACTATTTACGGAATACATGCCTACATTACATTGATGAACTGGAGCTAGTGCAGTATTGCCCTAGGTTATAACTGTCTCCTGATGAATATCATCCAACAAGTCACCGATCCAATGCCTACGAATTTATCTTATATTGTTCTTGCTAAGTTACTACTGCTATCGTTACAGTTGCACTTGCTACAAACCTACTGCTATCACTGTTACCGTTACTATTGTTGTTGTCACTACTATCAAAACTATCATATTACTTTGCTACTGATCACGTTGCTGCATATAATTAATCTCCAGGTGTGGTTGAATTGACAACTCAGCTGCTAATTGATAACCCACAAGTATAGGGGATCGCAACAGTTTTCGAGGGTAGAGTATTCAACACAAATTTATTGATTCGACACAAGGGGAGCCAAAGAATATTCTCAAGTATTAGCAGTTGAGTTGTCAATTCAACCACACCTAGATAACTTAATATCTGCAGCAAAGTATTTAGTAGCAAAGTAGTATGGAAGTAGCGGTAACGGTGGCAAAAGTAACAGTAGCAGTTTTGTAGTAATTGTAACAGTGCCAACGGAAAAGTAACTAAGCGAAGATCAATATGTGAAAAGCTCGTAGGCATTGGATCAGTGATGGATAATTATATCAGATGCGATTCCTCATGCTATAGTTATAACATAGGCCACACAGAACTAGCTCCAATTCATCAATGTAATGTAGGCATGTATTCCGAATATAGTCATACGTGCTTATGGAAAAGAACTTGCATGACATCTTTTGTCCTACCCTCCCGTGGCAGCGGGGTCTTATTGGAAACTAAGGATATTAAGGCCTCCTTTTAATAGAGTACCGGACCAAAGCATTAACACTTAGTGAACACATGAACTCCTCAAACTACGATAATCACCGGGAGTGGTCCCGATTATTGTCACTTCGGGGTTGCCAGATCATAACACATAGTAGGTGACTATTGACTTGCAAGATAGGATCAAGAACTCACATATATTCATGAAAACATAATAGGTTCAGATCTGAAATAATGGCACTCGGGCCCTAGTGACAAGCATTAAGCATAGCAAAGTCATAGCAACATCAATCTCAAAACATAATGGATACTAGGGATCAAACCCTAACAAAACTAACTCGATTACATGATAAATCTCATCCAACCCATCACCCTCCAGCAAGCCTACGATGGAATTACTCAAGCACGGCGGTGAGCATCATGAAATTGGTGATGGAGGAAGGTTGATGATGATGACGGCGACGGATTCCCCTCTCCAGAGCCCCGAACGGACTCCAGATCAGCCCTCCCAAGAGAGATTAGGGCTTGGCGGCGGCTCCATATCGTAAAACGCCATGAATCCTTCTCTCTGGTTTTTTTCTCCCCGAATGTGAATATATAGAGTTGGAGTTGAGGTCGGTGGAGCACCAGGGGGCCCACGAGGCAGGGGCGCGCCCAGGGGGTAGGCGTGCCCCCACCCTCATGGACAGCGTGTGGGCCCCCTGGCCTTGATTCTTTTGCCAGTATTTTTTATTAATTCCAAAAATATTCTCTGTGAAGTTTCAGGTCATTCCGAGAACTTTTATTTCTGTACAAAAATAATACCATGGCAATTCTGCTGAAAACAGCGTCAGTCCGGGTTAGTTCCATTCAAATCATGCAAGTTAGAGTCCAAAATAAGGGGAAAAGTGTTTGGAAAAGTAGATACGATGGAGACGTATCAACTCCCCCAAGCTTAAACCTTTGCGTGTCCTCAAGCAATTCGGTTGACAAACTGAAAGTGATAAAGAAAAACTTTTACAAAGTCTGTTTGCTCTTGTTGTTGTAAATATGTAAAGCCAGCATTCAAGTTTTCAGCAAAGATTATGAACTAACCATATTCACAATAACACTTAGGTCTCATGTTTACTCATATCAATGGCATAATCAACTAGCGAGCAATAATAATAAATCTCGGATGACAACACTTTCTCAAAACAATCATAATATGATATAACAAGATGGTATCTCGCTAGCCCTTTCTAAGACCACAAAACATAAATGCAGAGCACCTCTGAAGATCAAGGACTGACTAGACATTGTAATTCATGGTAAAAGAGATCCAGTCATAGTCATACCCAATATAAACTAATAGTAATGCATGCAAATGACAGCGGTGCTCTCCAGCTGGTGCTTTTTAATAACAGGGTGATGACTCAACATAAAAGTAAATTGATAGGACCTTCACAGAGGGAAGCAGGGATTTGTAGAGGTGCCAGAGCTCAATTTTTGAAATAGAGGTAAATAATATTTTGAGTGGCATACTTTCAGTCAACATAACAACCGAGAGATCTCGATATCTTCCATGCTACACACATTATAGGCGGTTCCCAAACAGAATGGTAAATTTTATACTCCCCCACCACCAACAAGCATCAATCCATGGCTTGCCCGAAACAACGGGTGCCTCCAACTAACAACAATCCTGGGGTAGTTTTGTTTGCAATTATTTGATTTGATTTGAGCATGGGACTGGGCATCCTGGTGACCAGCCATTTTCTTGTGTGTGAGGAGCGGAGTCCACTCCTCTTGAGAATAACCCGCCTAGCATGGAAGATACAGACAGCCCTAGTTGATACGTGAGCTATTTGAGCATGAAAAACAGAATTTCATTTGAAGGTTTAGAGTTTGGCACATACAAATTTACTTGGAACGGCAGGTAGATACCGCATATAGGAAGGTATGGTGGACTCATATGGAATAACTTTGGGGTTTATGGAAGTGGATGCACAAGCAGTATTCCCGCTTAGTACAAGTGAAGGCTAGAAAAAGACTGGGAAGCGACCAACTAGAGAGCGACAACAGTCATGAACATACATTAAAATTAATAAACATTGAGTGCAAGCATCAGTAGGATATAATCCACCATGAACATAAATATCGTGGAGGCTATGTTGATTTGTTTCAACTACATGTGTGAACATGTGCCAAGTCAAGTCACTCGAATCGTTCAAAGGAGGATACCACCCTATCATACCACATCACAACCATTTTAATAGCATGTTGGCACGCAAGGTAAACCATTATAAACTCCTAGCAAATTAAGCATGGCATGAGCAACTATAATCTCTAATTGTCATTGCAAACATGTTTCATTCATAATAGGCTGAATCAGGAACGATGAACTAATCATATTTACAAAAACAAGAGAGGTCGAGTTCATACCAACTTTTCTCATCTCAATCAGTCCACCATATATCATCATTATTGCCTTTCACTTGCACGACCGAACGGTGTGGATAATAATAACAATAGTGCACGTGCATTAGACTAAGCTGGAATCTGCGAGCATTTAATACAAATGAGAAGACAAGGTAATATGGGCTCTTGGTTAAATCAACAATAATGCATATAAGAGCCACTTCAACATTTTCATTATGGTCTTCTCCTCTTGACCCCCAAAGAAAAGAAAAGAAATAAAACTATTTACACGGGAAAGCTCCAACAAGCAAAAGAAGAACAAGAAATCTTTTTGGGTTTTCTTTTTAATTACTACTAGTTGGCTGCCCGTGCGTTGCCACGGAATAAAAATATGTTTTTAGACGGAATAAATATGTTTTTTAAGACTAAAATATGTGTTGCTACTTTTGAAATGATGATGTTTGTAGGATAATTGCAACCAACAAAGGTGTTCAACAGCAGTTTCTTCAATTCGTGAATGCAAGCGTCATACAAATGTCATCTTTAGATTAAGACTCAATCAGAAACAGTAATTTCCTCATTTCATATTCTCACAACTCTTTTTATTTAAGTCATGCTCTCCTCAATCATTTATCTCCAGTACCGGATCTTCCTCAACTCAAGTATTTTCATATACCCCATATTGAACACTCAACATAAGGTCGGAATAACCACCTTCTCCATCTTCTCTTCTGCCTCCTACTCCACATGCGCCACCCCACATTGCTGCAGTTGAAATGGAAGATGGTCAAAAAGTTGTCTTGATTAGATCCACCTGAGCAACTTGAAGTCTTGAACCACAATAGATCCACCCGAGCAACTTTGATATATTTGCTTTGCAGCTGTCACGTATCCTGATTTTGGACCTGATCTGTACTGTAATTAGAAGCATGTATCATCTAACAAAATGCCAATAAATCACAAAGTAAAAACTAAATTCTAGAAGAAATATAACTGGGAAAGTGATTAAAAGATAAAGACTACTATTCTAGTTACATTGCATTGTGTAAATAAAGCTTAAGCTATTTGATCTCCCACTGATTGATTGGAGCAAAGAGCCTCTGTCACATACTAATTACTAAGCCATCTGATCCATGACTGTGATTCAAAATTACAAATACTGGAAGCACTATTACACCTGCTGCAGCTTAGCAGGATGAACATCGTGAAGTAATTTTGTACAAAAAAAGACACCAAATAGAGAATGTCACTAAGGGGAAATATTAGTACTAAGAAGGCAATCGACACAAGACGGGGGAATGGATTTTGACCTCGTTGGAACTAAACAACCTGACGAGGCAACGTTGAAGGTCGATCCCTCTTTCGACTTAAATATGCAACCATGTTAGGCGTGTAGGAAACTGGGAACTCGCCAAAACATATATTTTTCCGTTGCTTAGAACTGATGTTTGCATCTGCATGAAATTTAATGTTTTGCTCATGCATGTTTTTTCAAATGTCTGCAAGACGTCTTTCTACCATCTCTATAAATATTGTTACTGTGTGAGAGTGAGAGATGTTTTCTGTTCTCATGTGTATTCTTCCTCCAAATATAAATATGTTCTCCGTCCAAATGAGATGCATCACGTAATTTACTCGTTTTAGTTGCTACATTAACAATATATAGTAAGAGTAATTCCTACATTGGTCTACATTTTCTAATTGATCCCAATCGCCAATCCAGATCAAGCGACAAAAAATAAAGAAAGGAGAGCGGGATTTAGGATTGAGAAATACAGTGTCCTGCTGCTAGACAGCCTGGCCTCGTGCTTGCTTCTTCACATCCATGACATGCAGGCTGCAGCACTCCAACGCTGCTGGCTTCTGCACCACCAAACCTAGGAGAGAACCTGCATCTGAACAAACAAAACTACGGACATGTCGGGAATCTGCATGAGTCGATAGGAAGGGATGGCAACACCAACGGCGGCGATGGTGAACTGGTGATTCCAACTGAATCAGTGTCGAAGCAATGATGAGTCCCTTCACACGAACTGTTTAATGCTGCCACATAGGCCGGTGCTAAGGATTCTTCATCCATGGACTTGCTTCACTATTCTCCAATGGCATGCCACACGTCATGCACCGGTTCCGATCGATGGTCTCCTTGCCTGTATGATGAAAAGAGACCCGATTATCATAGAAGGAGGAGCGGCAGTGAGAAATGGGAGGAGGTCATGGGAGGAACGACAAGGGAAGGCGCAAACCGTCAGTCCGTCATCGGTAGCCATCCTCAGAGTCCTCACCGGCGGTGGCTGGAGAGGAGGCGTCGGCTGCGCTGTGCTCATACCACTCTGTGCAGGCGTTGTACTGATCCCGGCCCTGGCGCATCGCGGGCATGGCGAGAGGCCCATGGACTGGACGAGGCGATAGACGACCGACGGTGACGGGAAGACCGCATGGCGGAACCTGAAGCGGGGAGATTTCTCTCGGCCTCTCGGGGCGAGGGCGTCGGGGATTGGATCGTGGGCTCGTGGGGTTGTGTGCTCGTGGTTTCCTTTTCATTTTTCCTCCGTTTCTTTTTATCTCTCGCCCTATTTCCTTACGTGGGGAGGAGGTCGTACGAAGGGAGGAGATGGTCGTACAAGGAGGGGGGTCGAGCGAGGTGGTCGAACCACAAGGGAGGTCGAACCATCACGACGTTCGATCCTCCTTTAATAGTAGAGACTACTACAGGCAGGGAAAGTAAACTAACTAAAAGCTACAACTAATTTTTTGGTTTTTCTTAAGGTTTTTCAAACACACATGAAGAAAGCAAGAAAAGAAAATAAACTAGCATGGATATTACAATGAAAAAGTATGAGAACCAACAACTGGAATGAGTGTGTGAACATGAATGTGATGTCGGTGAGAAATACATACTCCCCCAAGCTTAGGCTTTTGGCCTAAGTTGGTCTGTGGCCATGGCTGGCCTGGCGGATATCCAAAGTTGTAACTGGGGTCGTAGTGAGATGCAGCAGCTATTGCGTGATGAGCTGCAGCTTGGAGGCGAGCTGCCTCTGTCCTCCTCTCATACTCGTTCGCCTCCTCCCTGGTTATAATATATCTCCCTTTTGCCTGAAAGTCAAAAAAAGTAGGAGCAGGGAGAGCAATATGGACGGTGCGGCGTCTGTCAAAGATTAGTCGGTATTGGAGGAACTGTTCATTCCTTTCAACAAACTGATGACGAACCATAGCATTATAATCTAAATAAGCAGGAGGCAGTTCCATATCATTTTCATGTATGGGTATCTCAAGATAATTAGCTAAACGGGTTGCATAAATTCCACCAAACAAATCTCCACTTAAACTATTAAGATGCAACCTTCATGCAATGATGGCCCCCAAGTTGTATTGTTTATCTCCTAATATGGCACTCTTGAGAACACTAAGGTCAGGAACACACATGTGACATGCCTCGTCCTTGCCATTAATGCATCTACCTATAAAGAGAGCAAAATAATGTATAGTAGGAAAATGAATGCTCCCTATGGTAGCTTGTGTTATCTCTCTAGATTCCCCCACAGTGATACTAGCAAGAAAATCTTTGAACTCAGATTTGCGAGGTTCACTAGCACTACCCCATTGCGGGAATTTACAAGCAGTGCTAAAATCTTCTAAGTCCATGGTATAAGATTTATTATAAAGATCAAATAGGACAGTGTGAGAATTGCGTGAAGATGTAAATTTGAACCTTCTCACAAAGGAATCACTTAGGTGATAATACTAAGGGCACTTATCTAGCATGAAGACCTCAAGTTCAGCATTACGCACATATGCGTCAAATTCCTCCTTAATTCCTGCTCGGACCATGAAGTCTTATGACGGCCATTCACAAGGCCGCACTTGAGCTTCTCTTGGTAGTTCATGGTCCGGCTCACGTATTGCGGGCCTGGGTCCTTGCTTCCTTGAATAACCACCTTGGTAAATTTTCCTAAACATATTTCTTCCTCTGAAAAATTTCTGGAATTTTTAGTGACTCAAAATAAAAGTGAAATAAACTCAACAAAATTGATAGCAACTACTCCCGCAACTGCCTAGAGACAATATCATGCATTAGAACTTTTATTTTCGGGGCATTTGGAGAACTTTTATTTTCGGGGTATTTTTTATTGCAAGGATAATTCAGAAAACAGACAGAAAATACTATTTTTTTCTTTATTTAATCTAAATAACAGAAAGTAAAAGGAGGGTACAGAGAGTTGTGCTTTCTAACTTCATCCATCTCATGCTCATCAAAAGGAATCCACTAACAAGGTTGATCAAGTCTTGTTAACAAACTCATTCTGAATCGCATGAAACCGGAGAATTTTCGAATAACACTATGTTGCCTCAACGGGGATATGCACATCCCCAACAATAAGAATATCATATTTCTTCCTGACAGTAGGAAGAGGAAATTCAAAACCTCCAATAATAATCGATAGAATTTTTCCAATAGAATTTATGTTGTGGACTTGAGGTTGTTTCCTCGGAAAGTGTACCGTATGCTCATTACCATTAACATGAAAAGTGACATTGCCTTTGTTGCAATCAATAACAGCCCCTGCAGTATTCAAAAAGGGTCTACCAAGGATAATCGACATACTATCATCCTCGGGAATATCAAGAATAACAAAGTCCGTTAAAATAGTAACATTTGCAACCACAACAGGCACATCCTCACAAATACCGACAGGTATAGCAGTTGATTTATCGGCCATTTGCAAAGATATTTCAGTAGGTGTCAACTTATTCAAATCAAGTCTATGATATAAAGAGAGAGGCATAACACTAACACCGGCTCCAAGATCACATAAAGCAGTTCTAACATAGTTTCTTTTAATGGAGCATGGTATAGTTGGTACTCCTGGATCTCCAAGTTTCTTTGGTATTCCACCCTTAAAAGTATAATTATCAAGCATGGTGGAAATTTCAGCTTCCGATATCTTTCTTTTATTTGTAACAATATCTTTCATATACTTAGCATAAGGATTCATTTCAGTCAAACGCATACGCAAAAAGATAGGTCTAATCATTTCAGCAAAGCACTCAAAATCCTCATCATCCTTTTTCTTGGATGGTTTAGGAGGAAAAGGCATGGGTTTCTGAACCCATGGTTCTCTTTCTTTACCGTGCTTCCTAGCAACAAAGTCTCTCTTATCATAACGTTGATTCTTTGATTGTGGGTTATCAAGATCAACAGCAGTTTCAATTTCTACATCATTGTTATTGCTAGGTTGAGCATCATTATGAACATCATTATTAACATTATCACTAGGTTCATGTTCATTACCAGATTGTGTTTCAGCATCAGAAATAGAAATATCATTGGGATTCTCAGGTGTTTCAACAACAGGTTCACTAGAAGCATGCAAAGTCCTATCATTTTTCTTTTTCTTCTTTTTAGAAGGACTAGGTGCATCAACATTAGTTCTCTGAGAATCTTGCTCAATTCTCTTAGGGTGGCCCTCAGGATACAAAGTTTCCTGAGTCATTTTACCCCCTCTAGTCATAACTCTAACAACATTATCATTCTTATTATTATTTACTTCATTGAGCAAATCATTTTGAGCTTTAAGCACTTGTTCTACTTGAGTGGTAACCATAGAAGCATGCTTACTGATGAGTTTAAGTTCACCTTTAACTCTAGACATATAATCACTCAAGTGTTCAATCATATAAGCATTATGTTTCAATTGTCTACCAACATAAGCATTGAAGTTTCTTGTTTAACAATAAAATTATCAAACTCATCTAAGCATTGGCTAGCAAACTTATAACGAGGAATATCACCTTCATCAAATCTATAGAGAGAATTTACCTTTACTACCTATGTCGGCTTATCAAGACCATGTATTTCTTCAACAGGCGGCAAATTAAGACCATGTATTTCTTCAATAGGAGGTAAATTCTTAACATCTTCAGCTTTAATACCCTTCTCTTTCATAGATTTCTTTGCCTCTTGCATATCTTCAGGACTGAGAAATAGAATACCCCTTTTCTTCGGAGTTGGCTTAGGAGTTGGTTCAGGAAGTGTCCAATTATTTTCATTAGTCAACATATTATTCAATAGCAATTCAACTTGATCAACAGTCCTTTCCCTGAAAACACAACCAGCACAACTATCCAGGTGGTCTCTGGAAGCATCGGTTAGTCCATTATAAAAGATATAAAGTATTTCATTTTTCTTGAGGGGATGATCAGGCAAAGCATTAAGTAATTGGAGAAGCCTCCCCCAAGGTTGTGGGAGACTCTCTTCTTCAATTTGCACAAAATTATATATTTCCCTTAAAGCAGCTTGTTTCTTATGAGCGGGGAAATATTTAGCAAAGAAGTAATAAATCATATCCTGGGGAGTACGCACACAACCAGGATCAAGAGAATTAACCATGTTTTAGCATCACCCTTTAATGAGAAAGGAAATAATTTAAGGATATAGTAGTAGCGATTTTTCTCATCATTAGTGAACAAGGTGGCTATATCATTCAATTTAGTAAGATGTGCCACAACAGTTTCAGATTCATAGCCATAAAAAGGATCAGATTCAACCAAAGTAATTATCTCAGGATCGACAGAGAAATCATAATCCTTATCAGTAACACAGATAGGTGAAGTAGCAAAAGCAGGGTCATATTTCATTCTAGCATTCAAAGATTTTTCTTTCAGCTTAGCTAATAATTTCTTAAGATCATATCTATCATTGCAAGCAAGAAAGTCTCTAGCAGATTCTTCATCCATAACATAACCCTCAGGCACAACAGGCAATTCATATCTAGGGGGAGAATCTTCATCATCACTTTCATCAATATTATCAGTTTCAATAATTTCATTCTCTCTAGCCCTAGCAAGTTGTTCATCAAGAAATTCACCTAGTGGCATAGTAGTATCAAGCATAGAAGTAGTTTCATCATAAGTATCATGCATAACAGAAGTGGCATCATTAATAACATGCGACATATCAGAATTAATAGCAGAAGCAGGTTTAGGTGTCGCAAGCTTACTCAAAACAGAAGGTGAATCAAGTGCAGAGCTAGATGGCAGTTCCTTACCTCCCCTCGTAGTTGAGGGATAAATTTTGGTTTTCTCATCTTTCAAGTTCCTCATAGTGATCAGCAGATATAAATCCCAAGTGACTCAAAGAATAGAGCTATGCTCCCCGGCAACGGCGCCAAAAATAGTCTTGATAACCCACAAGTATAGGGGATCGCAACAGTTTTCGAGGGTAGAGTATTCAACCCAAATTTATTGATTCGACACAAGGGGAGCCAAAGAATATTCTAAAGTATTAGCAGTTGAGTTGTCAATTCAACCACACCTGGATAACTTAATATCTGTAGCAAAGTATTTAGTAGCAAAGTAGTATGGAAGTAGCGGTAACGGTGGCAAAAGTAACAGTAGCAGTTTTGTAGTAATTGTAACAGTGGCAACGGAAAAGTAACTAAGCGAAGATCAATATGTGAAAAGCTCCTAGGCATTGGATCAGTGATGGATAATTATATCGGATGCGATTCCTCATGCAATAGTTATAACATAGGGTGACACAGAACTAGCTCCAATTCATCAATGTAATGTAGGCATGCATTCCGAATATAGTCATGCGTGCTTATGGAAAAGAACTTGCATGACATCTTTTGTCCTACTCTCCCGTGGCAGCGGGGTCCTATTGGAAACTAAGGGATATTAAGGCCTCCTTTTAATAGAGTACCAGACCAAAGCAATAACACTTAGTGAATACATGAACTCCTCAAACTACGGTCATCACCGGGAGTGGTCCCGATTATTGTCACTTCGGGGTTGCCGGATCATAACACATAGTAGGTGACTATTGACTTGCAAGATAGGATCAAGAACTCACATATATTCATGAAAACATAATAGGTTCAGATATGAAATCATGGCACTCGGGCCCTAGTGACAAGCATTAAGCATAGCAAAGGCATAGCAACATCAATCTCAGAACATAATGGATACTAGGGATCAAACCCTAACAAAACTAACTTGATTACATGATAAATCTCATCCAACCCATCACCGTCCAGCAAGCCTACGATGGAATTACTCACGCACGGCAATGAGCATCATGAAATTGGTGATGGAGGAAGGTTGATGATGACGACGGCGACGGATTCCCCTCTCCGGAGCCCCGAACGGACTCCAGATCAGCCCTCCTGAGAGAGATTAGGGCTTGGCGGCGGATCCGTATCGTAAAACACCATGAATCCTTCTCTCTGATTTTTTTCTCCCCGAACATGAATATATAGAGTTGGAGTTGAGGTCGGTGGAGCACCAGGGGGCACACGAGGCAGGGGGCGCGCCCCCCACCCTCGTGGACAGGGTGTGGGCCCCTTGGCCTTGATTCTTTCGCCAGTATTTTTTATTAATTCCAAAAATATTCTCCGTGAAGTTTCAGATCATTCTGAGAACTTTTATTTCTGCACAAAAATAACACCATGGCAATTCTGCTAAAAACAGTGTCAGTTCGGGTTAGTTCCATTCAAATCATGCAAGTTAGAGCCCAAAACAGGGGCAAAAGTGTTTGGAGAAGCAGATACGATGGAGACGTATCACTAATACCTTCAAATATTCTTTGGCTCCCCTTCTGTCGAATCTATAAATTTGGGTTGAATACTCTACCCTCCAAAACTGTTGTGATCCCCTATACTTGTGGGTTATCACATGTTAGGCAGCATTCCACATCAAAAATTTTGTTTTTATCATTTACTTACTCGAGGACGAGCAGGAATTAAGCTTGCGGATGCTGATACGTCTCCAACATATCTATTATTTTTTATTGTTCCATGTTGTTATATTATCATTCTTGGATGTTTTATAATCATTTTATATCATTTTTTGGTACTAACCTATTGACATAGTGCCAAGTGCCAGTTGTTGTTTTCTACATGTTTTTTTACATCGCAGGAAATCAATACCAAACGGAGTCCAAACGCAGCGGAACTTTTTGTGGATTTTTTTTGGACCAGAAGACATCCAGTGGGCCAAAGAAGCACCTGGGGGTGCTCCAAGGGGAGCACAACCCACCAGGGCGCGCCAGGAGGCCCAGGTGGGCCCTGGTGGGTTGTGCCCACCTCGGGTGCCCCCTGAACCGACGCTTTGCTCTACAAATACCCCAATATTCCAGAAACCCTAGGGGGGTCATCGAAAATCAATTCCAGCCGCCGCAGAGTCCAGAACCACCCGATCCCATCTAGACACCATCACGGAGGGGTTCACCACTTCCATTGGTGCCTCTCCGATGATGTGTGAGTAGTTCTTTGTAGACCTTCGGGTTTTTAGTTAGTAGCTAGATGGCTTCCTCTCTCGTTTGATTCTCCATACAATGGTCTCTTGTAGATCCATATGATGTAACTCTTTTTGCGGTGTGTTTGTTGGGATCAGATGAACTTTGAGTTTATGATCAGATCTATCTTTTTATCCATGAAAGTTATTTGAGTTTCTTTGATCTCTTATATGCATGATTGCTTATAGCCTCGTATTTCTTCTCTGATATTTGGGTTTTGTTTGGCCAACTCGATCTATTTATCTTGCAATGGGAAGAGGTGCTTTGTAGTGGGTTCGCTTATGGTGCTTGATCCCAGTGACAGAAGGGGAACCGACACGTATGTATCATTGCTACTAAGGATAAAACGATGGGGTCTATTTCTACATAAATAGATCTTGTCTACATCATGTCATCGCTCTTATTGCATTACTCCGTTTCTCCATGAACTTCATACACTAGATGCATGCTGGATAGCGGTCGATGTGTGGAGTAATAGTAGTAGATGTAGGCAGGAGTCGATCTACTAATCTTGGACGTGATGCCTATATAATGATCATTGCCTAGATATTGTGTTGATTATTTGAAGTTCTATCAATTGCCCAACAGTAATTTCTTTACCCACCGTTTGCTATTTTCCTCAAGAGAAGCCACTAGTGAAACCTACGGCCCCCGGGTCTCTTTCTCATATTATTTGCCTTCGCGATCTATTTTCCTTTGCTTTTATTTTCAGATCTATTAAACCAAAAATACAAAAATACCTTGCTGCACTTTATTTTATTTGGTGTTCGATCTATCAATATTTACTACTCTCTCACGTTCGTTTGCCAATTTCTGGCGCCGCTACCCGAAAGGGATTGACAACCCATTTTACACGTCGGGTTGCGAGTATTTGTTATTTGTGTGCAGGTGCTGTTTACGTAGTGTTGCTTGGTTCTCCTACTGGTTCGTTAACCTTGGCCTCGTAACTGAGGGAAATACCTACCGTCGTTGTGTTGCATCATCCCTTCCTCTTTGGGGAAATACCGACGTAGCTTCAAGCCGCATCAGCAGGGAGCCCAGGCACGCCCTGGTGGGTTGTGCCCTCCTCAGCCCACCTCCGGTGCCCCTCTTTTGGTATATAAGTCATTTTGACTTAGAGCAAAAAATAAGGAGAGGACTTTCGGGACGAAGCGCCGCCGTCTCGAGGCGGAACTTGGGCAGGAGCACTTTTGCCCTCCGGCGGAGCGATTCCGCCGGGGGAACTTCCCTCCCAGAGGGGGAAATCATCGTCATCATCATCAGCAGCAACTCTCCCATATTTGGGAGGGCCATATCCATCAACATCTTCAACAACACCATCTCCTCTCAAACCCTAGTTCATCTCTTGTGTTCAATCTTTGTACCAGAACCTTAGATTGGTACTTGTGGGTGACTAGTAGTGTTGATTACATCTTGTAGTTGATTACTATATGGTTTATTTGGTGGAAGATTATATGTTCAGATCCATTATGCTATTTAATATGATCTTGAGCATGATTATTATTTGTGAGTGGTTACTTTTGTTCTTGAGGTCACGAGAGAAGTCATGTTGCAATATGTGAACTTGATATGTGTTCGATACTTTGATGATATGTATGTTGTGATTCCTTAGTGGTGTCATGTGAACGTCGACTACATGGAACTTCACCATATTTGGTCCTAAGGGAATGCATTGTGGAGTAGTTATTAGATGATGGGTTGCTAGAATGACAAAAGCTTAAACCCTAGTTTATGCGCTATTTCGTAAGGGACTGATTTGGATCCAAAAGTTTAATGCTATGGTTAGATTTTATGTTAATACTTTTCTCCTAGTTGCGGATGCTTGTGAGGGCGTTAATCATAAGTAGGAGGTTTGTTCAAGTAAGAACAACAACTAAGCATCGGTCCACCCACACATGAAATTATCAAAGTAGCAAACATGAATCAAACCAACATTATGAAAGTGATATGATGAAATTCCGTGTACCCTCAAGAACGCTTTGCTTACCATAAGAGACTATTTTGGCCTATCCTTTGCCACAAAAGGATTGGGATACCTTGCTGCACTTTATTTACCGTTACCGTTACTTGCTTGTTACAAATTATCTTGCTATCAAACTATCTGTTACCGATAATTTCAGTGCTTGCAAAAAATACCTTGCTGAAAACCACTTATCATTTCCTTCTGCTCCTCGTTGGGTTCGACACTCTTACTTATCGAAAGGACTAGGATTGATCCCCTATACTTGTGGGTCATCACCTGACCCACCGCAATGCTATCCGATGAGTGAATAATAGCGGAGACCCGCCGGACCCAATGGTGGGTCGACTCATCCTCTCGCTACACGCAGTGATCCAGGTCAACAATCGTCAGACGCTGCTTGCACGTCCCTTGGAAGTTTTTGATGAAACGCGCCTTCAACTCTGCCCATGAGCTAATAAAATCAGGAGGTAAACCTTTTAACCATGTGCGAGTTGGCCCATCCAACATCATAGTGAAGTATTTGGCATAGACCGCATCATTGACATCCAACATCTCCATCGCTAACTCATGCTAACTCATAACTCTCAATCCAGCCCTTCGGAGGGAGATCAGCTGTATAATTAAGCACCTTGCGAGGGCCCTTAAAATCCTTGGGCAAACATTCGTTACGCCAAGCCGACACTAAACATGGTACTCCAACAGACCTGGAAATTACACCGGATCCGACTGAGGCCGAAGGGGTCACCGGAGGCTGCTGATAAGCCCCTAGTTGAGTCGTCGCTGCCGCCTCCGCCTCTCAGCGGGCTCTGGCCTAGTCCACAATCGCTTGAGCATGAGCAAGGGGTGGGTTGTTCCCATGGGGCGGGTCATCTTGGGGCGGTCGACGACGTTGTT
>NC_057796.1:127120775-127154667 GCF_018294505.1 Triticum aestivum
ATATATCTGTGATGTATGAGATTGATCGTGTTCTTGTAATAGGAATCACGACTTGCATGTCGATGATTATGACAACCGGCAGGAGCCATAGGAGTTGTCTTAATTTATTGTATAACCTGCGTGTCAATGAAAAACGTCATGTAATTACTTTACTTTATTGCTAACCGTTAGCCATAGTAGTAGAAGTAATAGTTGGCGAGACAACTTCATGAAGACACGATGATGGAGATCATGGTGTCATGCCGGTGACGAAGGTGATCATGCCGCGCCTCGAAGATGGAGATCAAAAGGCGCAAGATGATATTGGCCATATCATGTCACTTTATGATTTGCATGTGATGTTTGTCATGTTTACATCTTATTTGCTTAGAACGACGGTAGCATAAATAAGATGATCCCTCACTAAAATTTCAAGAGTTGTGTTCCCCCTAACTGTGCACCATTGCGAAGGTTCATTGTTTCGAAGCACCACGTGATGATCGGGTGTGATAGATTCTAACGTTCGCATACAACGGGTGCAAGCCAGATTTACACATGCGAAACACTTAGGTTGACTTGACGAGCCTAGCATGTACAGACATGGCCTCGGAACACAAGAGACCGAAAGGTCGAACATGAGTCGTGTAGTAGATACGATCAACATGGATATGTTCACCGATGATGACTAGTCCGTCTCACGTGATGATCGGACACGGCCTAGTTGACTCGGATCATGTATCACTTAGATGACTAGAGGGATGTCTATCTGAGTGGGAGTTCATTAAATAATTTGATTAGATGAACTTAATTATCATGAACATAGTCAAAAGGTCTTTGCAAATTATGTCGTAGCTTACGCTTTAGTTCTACTAAGATATGTTCCTAGAGAAAATTTAGTTGAAAGTTGATAGTAGCAATTATGCGGACTGGGTCCGTAAACTGAGGATTCTCCTCATTGCTGCACAGAAGGCTTATGTCCTTAATGCACCGCTCGGTGTGCTGAACCTCGAGCGTCGTTTGTGGATGTTGCGAACATCTGACATACACGTTTTGATGACTACGTGATAGTTCAGTGTGTAATGTTGAACGGTTTAGAATTGAGGCACCGTAGACATTTTGAAACGTCGCGGAACATATGAGATGTTCCAAGAGCTGAAATTGGGATTTTAGGCTCGTGCCCACGTCAAGAGGTGTGAGACCTCCGACAAGTTTCTTAAGCCTGCAAACTAAGAGAGAAAGGCTCAATCGTTGATCATGTGCTCGGATTGTCTGAGTACTACAATCGCTTGAATCGAGTGGGAGTTGTCTTCCAGATGAGATAGTGATGGTTCTCCAAAGTCATTGCCACCAAGCTACTAGAGTTTCGTGATGAACTATAACATATCAGGGATAGATATGATGATCCTTGAGCTATTCGCGATGTTTGACACCGCGAAAGTAGAAATCAAGTAGGAGCATCAATTGTTGATGGTTAGTAAAACCACTAGTTTCAAGAAGGGCAAGGGCAAGAAGGGATACTTCATGAAACGGCAAATCAGTTGCTGCTCTAGTGAAGAAACCCAAGGTAGAACCCAAACCCGACACTAAATGCTTCTGAAATGAGGGGAACGGTCACTGAAGCAGAACTACCCTAGATACTTGGTAGATGAGAAGGTAGGCAAGGTCGACAAAAGTATATTGGATATACATTATATTAATGTGTACTTTACTAGTACTCCTAGTAGCACCAGGGTATTAGATACCGGTTCGGTTGCTAAGTGTTGGTAACTCGAAATAAAAGGCTACGGAATAAACGGAGACTAGCAAAAGGTGAGATGACGATATGTGTTGGAAGTGTTTCCAAGGTTGATGTGATCAAACATCGCACGCTCCCTCTACCATCGAGATTGGTGTTAAACCTAAATAATCGTTATTTGGTGTTTGCGTTGAGCATAGATATGATTGGATTATGTTTATCGCAATACGGTAATTCATTTAAGGAGAATAATGGTTACTCTGTTTATTTGAATAATACCTTCAATGGTCTTGCACCTAAAATGAATGGTTTATTGAATCTCGATCGTAGTGATACACATGTTCATGCCAAAAGATATAAGATAGTAATGATAGTACCACATACTTGTGGCACTGCTATTTGAGTCATATTGGGATAAAAACGCATGAAGAAGCTCCATGTTGATGGATCTTTGGACTCACTCATTTTTGAAAAGATTGAGACATGCGAACCATGTCTATTGGTAGATATGCATGAAGAAACTCCATACAGATGGATCGTTTGGACTCGCTTGATTTTGAATCACTTGAGACATGCAAATCATACCACATGGGCAAGATGACTGAAAGGCCTCGTTTTCGGTAAGATGAAACAAGAGAGCAACTTGTTGGAAGTAATACATTTTGATGTGTGCAGTCCAATGAGTGCCGAGGCACGCAGTGGATATCGTTATGTTCTTACTTCACAGATGATTTGAGTAGATTTACTTGATGAAACACAAGTCTGAATTATTGAAAGGTTCAAGTAATTTCAGAGTGAAGTAGAAGATCGTCGTGACAAGAGGATAAGATGTCTATGATATGATCATAGAGATGAATATCTAAGTTACGAGTTTGGCACACAATTAAGAAATTATGGAAATTGTTTCACAACTAATACCGCCTGGAACACCATAGTGTGATGGTGTGTCCGAACATCATAACTGCACCCTATTGGATATGGTGCATACCATGATGTCTCTTATCGAATTACCACTATCGTTTATGGGTTAGGCATTAGAGACAACCGCATTCACTTTAAATAGGGCACCACGCAATTCCGTTGAGACGACACCGTATGAACTATGGTTTAGAGAAACCCAAGCTGTCGTTTCTTAAAAATTTGGGGCTGCGACGCTTATGTTAAAAAGTTTCAGGCTGATAAGCTCGAACCCAAAGCGGATAAATGCATCTTCATAGAATACCCAAAATAGTTGGGTATACCTCCTATTTCAGATCTGGAAGCAAAAGTGATTGTTTCTAGAAGCGGGTCCTTTCTCGAGGAAAAGTTTCTCTCGAAAGAATTGAGTGGGAGGATGGTGGAGACTTGATGAGGTTATTGTAACGTCACTTCAACTAGTGTGTAGCAGGGCACAAGAAGTTGTTCCTATGGCACCTACACCAATTGAAGTGGAAGCTTATGATAGTGATCATGAAACTTCGGATCAAGTCACTACCAAACCTCGTAGGACGACAAGGATGCGTACTACTTCAGAGTGGTACGTAATCCTGTCTTGGAAGTCATGTTGCTAGACAACAATGAACCTACGAGCTATGGAGAAACGATGGTGGGCCCAGATTCCGACGAATGGCTCGAGGCCATAAAATCCGAGAGAGGATCCATGTATAAAACAAAGTATAGACTTTGGAAGAACTACTTGATGGTCGTAAGGCTGTTGGGTGCAGATGGATTTTAAAAGGAAGACGGACAATGATGGTAAGTGTCACCATTAAGAAAGCTCGACTTGTCGTTAAGATGTTTTCCGACAAGTTCAAGGAGTTGACTACGATGAGATTTTCTCACTCATAGCGATGCTAAGAGTCTGTTGGAATTATATTAGCAGTTACTGCATTATTTATGAAATCTTGCATACAGGATGTCAAAAAACATTGTTTCCTCGACGATTTTCTTGAGGAAAGGTTGTATGTGATACAACCAGAAGGTTTTGTCAATCCTGAAAGATGCTAACAAGTATGCAAAGCTCCAACAATCCTTCTAAGGATTGGAGTAAGCATCTCGGAGTTGGAATGTACACTTTGATGAGATGATCAAAGATTTTGGGTTTATACAAAGTTTATGAGAAACTTGTATTTCCAAAGAAGTGAGTGGGAGCACTATAGAATTTCTGATGAGTATATGTTGTTCACATATTGTTGATCAGAAATGATGTAGAATTTTTGGAAAACATATAGGGTTATTTGAAAAGTGTTTTTCAATGCAAAACCTGGATTAAGCTACTTGAACATTGAGCATCAAGATCTATAAGGATAGATCAAAAACGCTTAATAGTACTTTCAAATGAATGCATACCATGACAGGATTTTGAAGGAGTTCAAAATAGATCAGCAAAGAAGGAGTTCTTGGTTGTGTTACAAGGTGTGAGTATTGAGTAAGACTCAAGACCTGACCACGGCAGAAGAGAGAGAAAGGACGAAGGTCGTCCCCTATGCTTTAGACGTAGGCTCTACAGTATGCTATGCTGTGTACCGCACCTGAAGTGTACCTTGCCATGAGTCAGTCAAGGGGTACAAGAGTGATCTAGGAATGGATCACATGATAGCGGTCGAACTTATCCTTAGTAACTAGTGGACTAAGGAATTTTCTCGATTATGGAGGTGGTGAAAGAGTTCGTCGTAAAGGGTTGCGTCGATGCAAACTTTGACACTATCCGGATGACTCTAAGTAGTAAACCGGATTCGTATAGTAGAGCAGTTATTTGGAATAGCTCCAAGTAGCGCGTGGTAGCTGCATCTACAAGATGACATAGAGATTTGTAAAGCACACACGGATCTGAAAGGTTCAGACCCGTTGACTAGTAACCTCTCTCACAAGAGAGATATGAACAAACCCCATGGGTGTTGGATTCATTACAATCACATAGTGATGTGAACAAGATTATTAACTCTAGTGCAAGTGGGAGACTGTTGGAAATATGCCCTAGAGGCAATAATAAAATGGTTATTATTGTATTTCCTTGTTCATGATAATTGTCTATTGTTCATGCTATAATTGTATTAACTGGAAACCGTAATACATGTGTGAATACATAGACCACAACATGTCCCTAGTAAGCCTCTAGTTGACTAGCTCGTTGATCAATAGATGGTTATGGTTTCCTGACCATGGACATTAGATGTCATTGATAACGGGATCACATCATTAGGAGAATGATGTGATGGACAAGACCCAATCCTAAGCATAGCACAAGATCGTGTAGTTCGTTTGCTAAGAGATTTTCTAATGTCAAGTATCATTTCCTTAGACCATGAGATTGTGCAACTCCCGGATACCGTAGGAATGCTTTGGGTGTACCAAACGTGACAACGTAACTGGGTGGCTATAAAGGTGCACTACAGGTATCTCCGAAAGTGTCTGTTGGGTTGGCATGAATCGAGACTGGGATTTGTCACTCCGTATGACGGAGAGGTATCTCTGGGCCCACTCGGTAATGCATCATCATAATGAGCTCAATGTGACTAAGGAGTTAGCCACGGGATCATGCGTTACGGAACGAGTAAAGAGACTTGCCGGTAACGAGATTGAACGAGGTATTGGGATACCGACGATCGAATCTCGGGCAAGTAACATACCGATAGACAAAGGGAATTGTATACGGGATTGATTGAATCCCCGACATCGTGTTTCATCCGATGAGATCATCGTGGAACATGTGGGAGCCAATATGGGTATCCAGATCCCGCTATTGGTTATTGGCCGGAGAGGTGTCTCGGTCATGTCTGCATGGTTCCCGAACCCGTAGGGTCTACACACTTAAGGTTTGGTGACGCTAGAGTTGTTATGGGAAATAGTATGTGGTTACCGAAGGTTGTTCGGAGTCCCAGATGAGATCCCGGACATCACGAGGAGTTCCGAAATGGTCCGGCGGTGAAGATCGATATATTGGACGAAGGGTATTGGAGTACGGAAGTGTTCCGGGGGTACCAGGCTATGGCCAGCATGACCGAAAGGTGTTTCGGGAGCCCCGGCAAGTGTTGGAGGGCCTCATGGGCCAAAGGGGAAGGGGCAAACCAGCCCACTAAGGGGTGGTGCGCCCCCCACACCCTTTCCCACGTTACTTGGGGAGGTGGGGCGCCTCCACCTGGCTTGGGAGGCAAGCCTCCTCCTGCTTGGCTTGGGGGGGCAAGTCTCCCTAGGATTTTCCCTAGGGAGATCCAATCTGCTTGGCTGCCGCCCCTAGGGGAAACTCTAGGGCGCCTCCCCCTCTCCCCTTGCCCCTATATATAGTGGAGGGGTGGGAGGGCAGCCGAACCTCTTCCCTGGCGCAGCCCTCCCTCCTCATACACCTCCTCCTCCTCCGTAGTGCTTAGCGAAGCTCTGCCGGAGAACCACGAGCTCCATTGCCACCACGCCGTCGTGCTGCTGGAGTTCTCCCTCAACTTCTCCTCTCCCCTTGCTGGATCAAGAAGGAGGAGACGTCCCCGGGCTGTACGTGTGTTGAACGCGGAGGCGCCGTCCGTTCGGCGCTAGATCGGATCTTCCGCGATTTGAATCGCCGCGAGTACGACTCCATCAACCGCGTTCTTGTAACGCTTCCGCTTAGCGATCTTCAAGGGTATGAAGATGCACTCACTCTCTCTCGTTGCTAGCATCTCCTAGATTGATCTTGGTGACACGTAGGAAAATTTTGAATTATTGCTACGTAACCCAACATTAGGCCAGCTGGGGCTACAAGCTGAAGCCGGTATCAGCAGACGGCGCCGCCGCCATCCAACGACTCCGGGAGCTGACCAACACTGAAGGCCTCAAGGCGTCCGACTTGTTGGTTGCCTTCGTCGCACACCGGGTTCTCCCGCTCCAAGGCCGGCCGCACCTGATCAGGCGGATGAGCGGGCATCGCGACCCGTGCCGGCTAAGCACCAAGGAGATGCCGGCTGCCGAGGTCGCAAACTTGGTGAACGAGATCTCCGGCCTCAAGCTGGAGGGGTCTTGGAGCTTCGGCAGCGTGCAAGCGTAAGCAGGGCGCCGTCTTGTTCGGCAGCGTGCCCAAGAAGGCCAAGAATCCGATCGCCGCGACCAGGCGGAAAGAGGCTGCCGCGAAGGCGGCCAAATTTCAGAAACTCCCGAAGGTGCCTCCAATGTTGTCAGCGTAAGTATCTTTTTCTCATGCTTTTCTTTCCTGTCGATCCCTTCTGAGCTTCCTCTCTTCGTCTTCTTGACTTAGGGCCCCGCTATCTCTCGAGAAGTCGGCCGCTGCCTCCATCGTTGGGTCGGCGGAGACCTCCACCACCACCCGGCGAATCGATCCGGCCGCCGACCTCCGGGCAGCGCCGGAGCAAAACGCACGGGAGGTGCACGAGGAGCGGGAAGCCGCCCGCCTGGAGAAGGCGGAGGCGGACAAGGTGGAAGTCGCAGCCTTGAAGAAGCTGGCCGAGGCCAAGGCTGCCACCGCGGCGACGAAGAAGGCCGAGGAAGCCGCGCGCCGTCAGTCGGCGTTGTTCGTTATCCCCCTGAACTCCATGCCGCCACCGCCAGAGTTTGTGGCGCCGACTGGGGGAGCCGGCGATGAGCACCCGATCATGGAGAGGGACGGCGGCGATGTCATCATGCCGGATGCGGCCGTGCCTCCGCCACCGCCATCTGAAGATGCGCGAGACAAGCAGCCGGCGGACGCACCGGTGCCACCAGCCGGAGACGAGTTGGCAACCGGCCCGACTCCGGAGGTCCGCACACCATCACGCCGCTGGTTTGCAAAGGCGGCCTCGACGCCACGCCCGCTGGAGACTGGCGCCACGAGCTCTTCGATCCCAGACGCCGAGGCGACCAGTACCACGCCCACTGAATGGGTGTGAGGAGGCGGGACGGGCCCTTTGAACAAGGCGATCCTGGACGTCCAGGCCAAGCTCCATGCTGAAGCCGATGCTCTCAAGCACTGCAACAAGGTGTTCCTGGAGTCGCGAGCAGCCGTCCGGGTATGCTTCTTGTTTCTTCATTTTTGATTCTTGTACTTCTTATACTTCTCTGTGGGGGCGCGCCAGCGCACCCACTGGGTGTAGTCCCTGAGTTTCGGGCCGGCTGCTGAGCAGGCGGCTCGGAACTTTAACTGGCAAGCTCTGAGTACTAACATTGTCTGATATATTCACTGCAGGATTATCATAACCTTCGCGCGGCTGCCTTCAACTCCAAGGTCCAGGAGCTGACTCAACGGACCGCTGACCTGTCGGAGAGCCAGAGTAAGTCTTTACTTTCTTTCTCCGCGGGGGCGCGCTGGCGCACCCGCGGGCTGTAGTCCCCGACATGCGGGCCGACTGCTGAGCAGTCGGGCCGGATCTCCCCGGTGACTGTTCTTCTTCTTGATAGCTAGTGATAACTTCTTTCTCTGCGGGGGCGCGCTGGCGCACCCGCGGGCTGTAGTCCCCGAGATTCAGGCCGACTGCTGAGCAGTCGGGCCGGATCTCCCAGGCAACTATATCTCTCCTTGTTGATTGTTGATGTCTTTTTCTTCTTCTACCTTTGCAGAGGCCAACGCCGCCCTGCAGCAGTAGCTAGGCGAAGCCAACACCGTGTTGCGTGCCAAGGAGGCGGACTGCAGCAAACTAGCCAAGGAGCATGACCAGCTGGTCACGCAACTGGCGGAGCATGCGGAGCTTCTCAAGAAGACCCAGAAGGAGGCGGAGGACAAGGAGGCCGGTCTCCTTGCTGAGTTCGAGACTGAACGCTCCACTTGGACCAACAAGGAGGCTTTGCTGACCGCCGGCTTCGGCAAAATTGAGGACATGGTCGACGGTGAGCTTCCTTCGTTTTTCTTCTTTGAGCTGCCGGCTGCTGACCAAGCCGGCCTCTTGTCTCTAACTTTGGCTCTTTTGCTTTTCGTTTGAGCAGACTTCTTCCCTGGTCATTCTGACGCCGCCGACCAGGTGTCAGGACCCCGATCCTAGGCCACATCGATCTAGCATGTAACACATCATATCACTTTGCGGCCTCACGCACGGTATTCCCACGGGTGTCGCCTTACCCGGCCCGGGACCGTTTGCGCCTTTTGGCTCACGTATATGATAGTGTTGCTAGCATCCATATGACACAGAACCCGGGCCGACATGACTAGTCGTGAACCCAAAGTGGCACTAACTTACGGGGACAGGCATACATGAACCAACATCAAACGTGTCGGTCATCAGCGTGTGAATCCGGGCTGTAGCAACTGGGCTAACAGGACTCCGGGAACCCAGGCTATAGCAAGCTAGCAGGACTCCGAAAGTCACCGCGTGACATTTCCCCGAAGGGACAGACACAGGAATGAAGTGGATCACATGCCGGCCAGTCTAAGTGTTCCGGAGCAGTAGCAACTGGGCTAGCAGGACTCCGGTAAACCGAGCTGTAGCAGACTACCATGGCTCAATGGAAACATTACACTACATTTCCCCATAAGAGAGGCTACCAAGGATAGACAACTAGGTTGTCGGATCCCACACATAGCAAGCATTTCAATCATACACACAATATGCTCGATATGTGCAAATACAACATGGCATCACAACATGACTCTACAACTCAAGTATTTATTCAATAGGCTCCGAGGAGCGAGATATTACAAACATGGGTCTCATAACCCAAACATTCAGAGCATAAAAGTCAAAGCACATGCGGAAGCTTAACATGTCTGAGTACAGACATCTATAAATGAAAAAGGCTGAGAAGCCTGACTATCTACAAGACCCTCCCAAGGGTACAACATCGTAGCTGAGGTAACAAGTTAAACGTCGAAGTCCACGCGGAACTACTAGTGAGACTGATGTCTCTCTGCAGAAACATAAGTTAAGCAAACGTGAGTACAAATGTACCCAGCAAGACTTACATCAGAACTAGCTACATATGCATCAGTATCAACAAGGGGGTGGTGGAATTTAGCTGCAGCAAGCCAGCTTTGACTCGGTGGCTATCCTAAATGACGACTGCAAGTAACTCTTTTGAGGTGGCGCACATGAGTCCACATATTCACCATATCAATACACCAATATGGATCCGCTCCCGTCTCCCTACGACAACGCAATCCATAGCGCTCATGCTTATCTTGCGCGTTTTAGAATATCCACTTTCACTTGTCTAAGAACTGTACAGGCAACCCAGAAGTCCTTTTCCGCGGACACGGCTATTCGAATAGATGATGTCAACCCTGCAGGGGTGTACTTCTTCTCACACGCTCTCGCCACTTACCACCATGTACACGTCGTGTATCTTGGCAACCTTCAAGCGGAAGCCTGGCGAGGGAGTCGGCCACGACCTGACTAACCACACAAGTCTCTAGTCCAGGTTTATCGCCTATTCGGGTTCCATCCGCAAGGAGATCCGGCCGGGGTGTTGCTCACGGCCCCAAACGATGTGTGCAGGGTTCCCAAGCCCACCTCGACGGATGGATCTACGCTTGGTACACCGTGCCACGGTGCCTAGTCTGTCTCAAGCCCACCTGTATCGGGTACCACTTGGTAGACTACTAACACTACCTACAAACACCAGAAACTAGTTGCAACTCCTGGACAGAGATCAGGTTGATTAATAAGTCGAGAGAGCTTGGAGTGCCCGGAGCCCAATGTGTGGTAGTAACTGTTCATGTATCACAAACACAGAACTCAGTTCCTGATGACGGCTGCAATGAGACAACCCACCATGTACTCCTACATGGCCTCTCACCGCTACCTTTACCAAATCGTGTTCACACACTTAGCTCTCAGCAGTAGGACATGTTCACCACATTCCAATTCATCCCCGATGAATCAAACCTGACTCAACACTAAGCGATAGCAGGCATGACAAACAAGCATGAATGAGTAGGCACATCAGGGCTCAAACAACTCCTACTAATGCTAGTGGGTTTCATCTATTTACTGTGGCAATGACAGGTCATGCAGAGGAAAGGGCTTCAGCTACCATAGCATGTAACAGTTGAAACGTTGTTGTCCTAATGCAGTAAAAGAGAGCAGGAGCGAGAGAGTGGGATTGTATCGAAATGTACAAGGGGTTTTTGCTTGCCTGGCAATTCTGAAGATAGTATAGTTCTTCATCGGTGTCATCGAACTCATCGTCGGAACGTCGTCTACTGAGGGGGAACAAACACCGGCAAACAAGAGGGAACACAATCAATGCAATGCAACAATATGATGCATGAATGTGACATGGCAATATGATGTTGATTGAGCTAATGCAACTAGCAACAAGTTAAATGAAGTTGGTTTGAACCCAAGGTTCAAATTCACACTCCACATGTGGTTATTTAAATGCAATTCATTTGATTTGTCCTAAACAGTAGCCATAAATTGTTCAAACATGCATGAAAATGCCATATTCAGATTCTTTGGATTTTTCTGATCATTTTTCATTTATAAATCTTTTCCATTGGAGTTATAGATTATTTTCTATGAATTTTAGAAGTTTGGGGTATTTTCTAAAATAAATAAATCATCTCTGATTTATTTAAAATCCCAAAAAATATTTATTGTGTTAGCATCGTGTCACTGTGATGTCAGCAAGTCAACTACGGCTGACCAGGTCAAACCTGACCAGTGGGGTCCACTGGTCAGTCACACAGTGTTGTCAGGGTCACCGACAGGTGGGGCCAGGTCTACGCCACGTCAGCAAGTCAGCCCTGACGCGTGGGTCCGCTGGTTTTCTTAATTACTCTAACTTAAATCTAACTAGCAGCTTAATTAGGCAACA
Source organism: Triticum aestivum (assembly GCF_018294505.1). Lineage (NCBI taxonomy): Eukaryota > Viridiplantae > Streptophyta > Magnoliopsida > Poales > Poaceae > Triticum > Triticum aestivum. Next base: position 127,132,177 of record NC_057796.1, read on the forward strand.
GGGCCCACTGTCAGTGTCTAGAGAGTGGGGTTAATTAGTGGTATTAGTTGCTAATGATGGCGCCACGTCATCATCGCCGACGTTTAACCACCGGCGTAAACAGAGCACGACGAGGTTGCTCGTCCAGCCAACTCCGGCGACGAGAGGTCGCGCGACCGGGCGCGTTGGAAGCGGCGCAACGAGGCGCATCCATTGGTGGCCTCGGGCGGCGCTGGGGTGGCGTGCAATGGCGGGGACGGCGAGTTGGGCGGCGGCCGGAGTTCGGCCGGGTGCGGGGACGCGGCTGCAGCGCTCGAGAGAGCGAGTTGGGGTGCGGGTTGGGTTCCTGCGAGGTCTGGAGCACATCCACATGCCTAGGAGCGACAAACACAGCCTCTGTCCACGGCGGCGAGGAGCTCAGGCGGCAGCGTGAGTCGGTCGCCGGCGGAACGGTGGCCATGGCGAGAAAAGGAGCACGGGAGCAAGGGGAGAGGAGGCAGGGGCTCACGGCGAGTCGGTTAGAGCATACGGCGAGCTTGGGGGAGGTCGGACGGCGACGTAGCGAAGCCGACGATCTCGGGCGGCCGGAGATGGGGAAGACGGCGTGGGCGGGGATGCGGGGCTCCCGACGTCGCACAGATCGGTGAGGAGGAGGAGGGGGCCGAGGCGGTTCTTCTGGACAGCTCAGGGGAGAGATGCAACGGCGGTGGGCGCGGTGGTGGTGAGCGGCGTCGACGGCGGCGCTCGGTTGCGCGCGAGAAAGAGGGTTAGAGGAGGGGGCGAGAACAAAGAGTAACGGGGAGAGGCAGAGAGGGGTCCAGGGCGGTGACGAGGGAAGGATCGGGGCTCCCAGGTGGAAGCAGGAGGTGGCCGAAGCCGCACGCGCGCGCGCCACGCCTCTCCTCTGCCTACTGGCTGAAGGAAGAAGACGGGCGTGCCCCTGTGGGCTGGGCCCACAGTGTTGGGCCTGGTGGGCTGTGCCAGTTAGGTGGCCAGGTAACTTCTCTCTCTCTAATTTAGTTTCTGTTTTCTATTTATTTGCTCTGTTTTGATTTAGTTTAGCACTAAATCATTTTTATATAATTCTGAGAATATTTTTGGGCACTCTCTGAATTAATCCGGTGTCCCTCAATATTTCTCAGAATATTTGGAGCTGTCAAAATATTTATAGCAATGTTTTGGAGCCCCAATCAAATACAATATGTGTTGAGGTAAATCCAAGATGGCTAGGAAAAATGTGCATCACCTTTGGTTGCTGTTTCCAGCATTTCCAAAAATCATGAACATTTTTATAAGACCATTTTGGGTTCTTAGAATTTATTTTAGTTGAACCTATTTGATTTCTCTTAGGTGCTAGGGTTTGAGTCAATCCCCATTTCAAATTCACATAACTTTAGACATGATGCATGGATGCAATGCCACTATCTGCAACCAAATTCTAGGGCTGTGACAACTCATCCCCACTAAACAAGAATTTCGCCCCGAGATTCAGGACGTGAGGTAAGAAGACAGAGGGGCACAAAACTATCACAATCTTCTCGATCCAATTTCCCTTCTCGAAGATGTTGCTTTATTCCATCATCTTGGTCTTGACATCTTTGCCTTTGAGATATTCACTCGACACGACAACAGAAAGAGAGGGAAACCCTACAGGATTCAATCTTCTTGAAGATTGAGCAACTCAAGATCAGTTCATGGAGTGAGACGTTAGAACCTCTCTTGAGTTGAGACACAAAACACACATCAGGGATGATGGAAAAGAAACAGATGACGAAGGTTCAAATTGGTAGGCAACCATTCCACGCTTAAGTAAAATGGTGCATGGTTTCAAAGTAGCAAGGAGATGATTGCCATGATTCCATAACGGGGCACCTTGGGAGAGGTGACTCATAAAATTATTCCCTTAAGTGGCAAAAAGAATTACTTTTGATACAAAGATCATCGAAACTCTCTATACCAGCCTAAGGCAATTCGCAAACGATCGTTTGAAGGAATTGGAAAGAATGGCATACTTAGTTTGGAAAGGAAACTACGGTTAAAGAACAACTCAGCAAACGGGAGGCACATCCCAATTGATACCGAGGATATAACCTTGTGACTGAGTGTGCTCTTAAGATCTTGAGCATTTCCATATTCATCAAGGATTTACCAACATCCGTGGCAAGGATCCTGGTAACACGACATACTACCATGATGACTAGTGATGGATGATGCGGATACAAAGGAAGATAACACCTTCTCAGACTTCCCCTTAGCAAGGCTAAGGAAACAGAATCTAGATGATCAACCGAGAGACATTTAGCACTCCGCTTCTAATGTTCTCCTTGATGTACTAGCTTAACCCAATACCATTCGGTATCTGGAACATCAAGTAAAGGTCTGACTTCGGGAGCTCAAGGAACCCATAAGGAACAACTTATGTTCAAAGTCATACCAACTCCTCATGGAAGAATGGCCAAATTGCTGACTCAAGATACTACAATAAGAGATCTCCCAGATAAGTGTGTTGGCCATGACATCCACTTAACGGTTCAAAAGACCAATATTATAATTCTTGGGAATGTCCCAACCATCATATCTGCCCGAGATTCAGATCTGGTTGTTGTCAGGATATTCCAGACTCAGCATGTCTGGAAGGAAAGTTTGCAACACAAATCGACAAGATGACATTGCGAGATTCTCAGGAGATGAACTACGATAGTAAGCTCCAAAACATGAGCCGGTTCTGCTACACACACGTGAACACGTTGTCCCAGACAAGCATGACCACGTAGTAGTCTTATAATAAAGCACTACCGAGTTCTGGTTGGGAACCATCATTGCGGAGAGCGAAGCCCATGCATAAGTCATATGATTAGCTCTTATGAAGGAACTTCTTCTCCTTGAACAAATCAATCAGTGGCTTGGTGTGCTAGGGATCACATATGGAATGGAGATGATCAGTCTATCACACCATAGAATGCTTCGCACGTGCATGACTGACTTGGGATGATTCCAAAGGAAGCAAAATACAAGCTTTCTCAAATTCACGGCGGCAACTTGCTTCAAATGCACATGAACTAGAGGAAGTCACTTCTTTCATCCAACATATGCTTCATGAACGGGACATGAAGATAATGCTTATAAAAGTTTCAAACACTAACAGAGATGTCCAACATGAATCATGGATAAGATGAAAATATTGCTGAAGGGCTCAACAACAGGTCATCCAAATTTCCATGAAGATGGAATTCCACAACTATGTGAACAAAGCGATAGCATTGGTTAGACCCAAAAGATATAATGGTGTATGCTCGAGGGATCTACCACGAGTAAGACAACATTACGAACATCGTTGGTTCTTATTTGACTTAACGATAGCCCATACTCAAGTCAAAGTTTTGACAAGGTAATAGATCCAACACTGATCACGAGGACCAATCGATGGAGATATCATCTTTCTTCAGCACACACACACAGAAGGAATCCCTTAGAGATGAACTAAGTCAGGCAAAGCTTTTATCTTCCAACTCTCCAAGTTGTTGTTTGGCTTAACCAACTAGCTCAGGGGTATCCCACACAGATTCTTGGAGAATGGGTGGTTTGGAGGAAACCAACATGATCACGAACTCAACATAGCGGTCAGGTGACAACCTGGTAATACTTTCGAGAAGATATTCGGAACATCACGAATCACTGATATGTTACGAAGCTCGAGAACAATCTTGCTTTTCAGAGCAAGATGATATGATCAAATAAGCAAGCGATTGAATAATCCTAACTCATTGATCGAAGAGTGCACCAGAAATAAGGACTAGGTAGCACAATCTATCTTAGAATGATGATTCAAAAACCATCACGCTAAGAATGAGAATATTGTCCATTTACTACCAAGCAACTAGTTGCTAGGAGTATTGATTTCACACATCATGGTTCACTTGTCGGTATTCCGGTTACAACAACACGGGGCTCGAGGAATGAATAATGATGGCGAGGAGTATCACAATATCAAGAATTCATAAGAGATGGTGTGCAATTCCTATGATATTCCCGACATGAAGAGGGTAGCACTCCAAGGTAGAACAGAGCAAAAGCTGGATTGGCATTTTGATCCACGGGATACAACTACTTTGACCCAATCCTCGAAGTGGACAAGGTACTGGAGTTTGTTTCTCCTAGTCATTCTGAATTAGAACGGCTTAACGGACCACAAGAATAATAGGCATCGATAACTTGGATGCACAACTAGTCCTGACTATCAATTGATAGACAGAGGTCAGAATACAACTAAAGAGAGACAACTCAAAGGAACATATGGTTTTCTGGGTTGCGGATGCATAGATTTAGTATGTCAAACAAGTTCAACATATTTCTTCCAGATAATCCATGCAGAGAGGTAGGACTGGCAGATTCACAATGCAGAATGGAGAACTCATCAAGAGCACTCTGGTTGTGATCTTTTGGTTCAAAGAACTTCTGCCATAGTGGTTCATGGTATTGGAAGAACGATATACCACAGACCTCGAGGACTATCACGAAGGTTACTAATATCTTAAGGGAACTAGCAAATACTAACAACATGAAGTAGGGTGAATCTCGGGTTCAAAAACCCAGGAGTAGAATACCTACTACTAAGTACCATCACGGGATGCTTTCGAGAATGATCGCCAGAATCATCACATGGGGAACACAAAACATGGTAGATTACTAGCTGATCCTCACACCTAGGGTCATAATAATAACTCCAACATATATGTCGAGGCAACAGAGTATCTCAACTCAACGATTAGTGTGGTTAATTTGGCCCAAAGGAATATCGAGAATGGAAAGAAGGGATTTGCAAATGCATCAGATTATTTAGAAACCTGGGATGACTCGGACAGGATAACGGCTGTAAATGCTCAAAGATTTGAGACATCCTGCAAAATGGTGGCATGACCACCCAACATCACAATATCAAGGTTCTGAGGCCAGCTATGAACATATGAAAGTAGTAGGAACTGAACTGGGGCTTGAAACCATCAATCCTATGAGTCTACGGATTAGTAACACGTGATCCTGATAGAAAGAAGAGAAATCCTAGTTTTTAATCCCCGTAGAAGAGAAGAGGATGACTCAGATCAGAAGGGTATAAGATAAAGGAGTAAAAAGAGCCTTACGTTCCCATCCACAATAAATTCCCTTATATAACTAAAGCATTTCTAGACTCAACTTCGACCAGTTTGGCTTGGTAATCCTATAGGCAGTGAGGCTCTGATACCAAAGCTGTCAGGACCCCGATCCTAGGCCACATCGATCTAGCATGTAACACATCATATCACTTTGCGGCCTCACGCACGGTATTCCCACAGGTGTCGCCTTACCTGGCCCGGGACCGTTTGCACCTTTTGGCTCACGTATATGATAGTGTCGCTAGCATCCATATGACAGAGAACCCGGGCCGACATGACTAGTCGTGAACCCAAAGTGGCACTAACTTATGGGGACAGGCATACATGAACCAACATCGAACCTGTCGGTCATCAGCGTGTGAACCCGGGCTGTAGCAGGCTAGCAGGACTCCGGAAGTCACCGCGTGACATTTGCCCGAACGGAAAGACACAGGAACGAAGTGGATCACATGCCGGCTAGTCTAAGTGTTCCGGAGCAGTAGCCACTGGGCTAGCAGGACTCTGGTAAACCGGGCTGTAGCAGACTACCATGGCTCAGTGGAAACATTAGACTACATCTCCCCATAAGAGAGGCTACCAAGGATAGACAACTAGGTTGTCGGATCCCACACATACCAAGCATTTCAATCATACACACAATATGCTCGATATGTGCAAATACAACATGGTATCACAACATGAATCTACAACTCAAGTATTTATTCAATAGGCTCCAAGGAGCGAGATATTAAAAACATGGGTCTCATGACCCAAACATTCAGAGCATACAAGTCAAAGCACATGCAGAAGCTTAACATGTCTGAGTACAGACATCTATAAATGAAAAAGGCTGAGAAGCCTGACTATCTACAAGACCCTCCCAAGGGTACAAGATCGTAGCTGAGGTAACAAGCTAAACGTCGAAGTCCACGAGGAACTACTAGTGAGACTGAAGTCTGTCTGCAAAAACATAAATTAAGCAAACATGAGTACAAATGTACCCAGCAAGACTTACATCAGAACTAGCTACATATGCATCAGTATCAAAAAGGGGGTGGTGGAGTTTAACTGCAGCAAGCCAGCTTTGACTCGGTGGCTATCCTAAACTATGACTACAAGTAACTCTTTTGAGGTGGCGCACACGAGTCCACATATTCACCATATCAATACACCACTATGGATCTGCTCCCGTCTCCCTACGAGAACGCCATCCATAGCACTCACGCTTATCTTGCGCGTTTTAGAGTACCCACTTTCACTTGTCTATGAACTGTACAGGCAACCCAGAAGTCCTTTTCCGCGGACACGGCTATTCGAATAGATGATGTTAACCCTGCAGGGGTGTACTTCTTCACACACGCTCTCGCCACTTACCACCGTGTACACGTCGTGTATCTCGCAACGTTCAAGCGGAAGCCTGGCGAGGGAGTCGGCCACGACCTGACTAACCACACAAGTCTCTAGTCCAGGTTTATCGCCTATTCGGGTTCCATCCGCAAGGAGATCCGGCCGGGGTGTCGCTCACGGCCCCAAACGATGTGTGCAAGGTTCCCAAGCCCACCTCGACGGATGGATCTACGCTTGGTACACCGTGCCATGGTGCCTAGTCTGTGCCAAGCCCACCTGTACCGGGTACCACTTGGTAGACTACTACACTACCTACAAACACCAGAAACTAGTTATAACTCCTGGACAGAGATCATGTTGATTAATAAGTCGGGAGAGCTTGGAGCGCCTGGAGCCCAATATGTGGTAGTAACTGTTCATGGAGCACAAACACAGAACTCAGTTCTTGACGACGGCTGCAATGAGACAACCCACAATGTACTCCTACATGGCCTCTCACCGCTACCTTTACCAAATCGTGTTCACACACTTAGCTCTCAGCAGTAGGACATGTTCACCACATTCCAATTCATCCCTGATGAATCAGACCTGACTCAACACTAAGCAATAGCAGGCATGACAAACAAGCATGAATGAGTAGGCACATCAGGGCTCAAACAACTCCTACTAATGCTAGTGGGTTTCATCTATTTACTATGGCAATGACAGGTCATGCAGAGGAAAGGGCTTCAGCTACCGCAGCATGTAACAGTTGAAACGTTGTTGTCCTAATGCATTAAAAGAGAGCAGGAGCGAGAGAGTGGGATTGTATCGAAATGTACAAGGGGTTTTTGCTTGCCTGGCAATTCTGAAGATAGTATAGTTCTTCATCGATGTCATCGAACTCATCGTCGAAACGTCGTCTACTGAGGGGGAACAAACACCGGCAAACAAGAGGGAACACAATCAATGCAATGCAACAATATGATGCATGAATGTGAGATGGCAATATGATGTTGATTGAGCTAATGCAACTAGCAACAAGTTAAATGAAGTTGGTTTGAACCCAAGGTTCAAATTCACACTCCACATGTGGTTATTTAAATGCTATTTATTTGATTTGTCCTAAACAGTAGCCATAAATTGTTCAAACATGCATGAATGCCATATTCAGATTCTTTGGATTTTTCTGATCATTTTTTATTTATAAATCTTTTCCATTGGAGTTATAGATTATTTTCTATGAATTTTAGAAGTTTGGGGTATTTTCTAAAATAAATAAATCATCTCTGATTTGTTTAAAATCCCAGAAAATATTTACTGCGTCAGCATCGCGTCACTATGACATCAGCAAGTCAACTATGGCCGACCATGTCAAACCTGACCAGTGGGGTCCACTGGTCAGTCACACAGTGTTGTCTGGGTCACCGACAGGTGGGGTCCGGTCAACGGCCACGTCAGCAAGTCAGCCCTGACGCGTGGGTCCACTGGTTTCGTTAATTGATCTAACTTAAATCTAACTGGCGGCTTAATTAGGCAGCAGGGCCCACCGTCAGTGTCTAGAGAGTGGGGTTTATTAGTGGTGTTAGTTGCTAATTATGGCGCCACGTCATCATCGCCGGCGTTTAACCACCGGCGTAAACAGAGCACGACGAGGTTGCTCGTCCGGCCATCTCCGGCGACGAGAGGTCGCGCGGCCGGGCATGTTGGAAGCGGCGCAACGACGTGCATCCGTCGGTGGCCTCGGGCGGTGTTGGGGTGGCGTGCAACGGCGGGGACGGCGAGTTGGGCGGCGGTCGAAGTTCGGCCGGGTGCGGGGACGCGGCTGCAGCGCTTGAGAGAGCGAGTTGGGGTGCGGGTTGGGTTCCTGGCGAGGTCTGGAGAATGTACTTGTGCCTAGGAGCAACAAACACGGCCTCTGGCTACGGCGGCGAGGAGCTCAGGCGGCGGCGCGAATGTGTCGCTGGTGGAACGGTGGCCATGGCGAGAAAAGGAGCACGGGAGCAAGGGGAGAGGAGGCAGGGGCTCACGGCGAGTCGGTTGGAGCAGACGGCGATCTCGGGGGAGGTCGGACGGCGACGTAGCGAAGCTGGCGATCTCGGGCGGCCAGAGATTGGGGAAGACGGCGTGGGCGGCGATGCAGGGCTCCTGGCGTCATACAGATCGGTGAGGACGAAGAGGGGACCGAGGCGGTTCTTCTGGACAGCTCAGGGGAGAGATGCGACGGCGGTGGGCGCAGTGGTGGTGAGGGGCGTCGACGGCAGCGCTCGGTTGCGCGCGAGAAAGAGGGTTAGAGGAGGGGGCGAGAGCAGAGAGTAACGGGGAGAGGCGGAGAGGGGTCCAGGGCGGCGATGAGGGAAGGATCGGGGTTCCTAGGTGGAAGCAGGAGGTGGCCGAAGCCACACGCGCGCGCGCGCCACGCCTCTCCTCTGCCTACTGGCTGAAGGAAGAAGACGGGCGTGCCCCTATGGGTTGGGCCCACATTGTTGGGCCTGGTGGGCACTTCTCTCTCTCTAATTTAGTTTCTATTTTCTATTTATTTGCTCTGTTTTGATTTTGTTTAGCACTAAATCATTTTTATATAATTCTGGGAATATTTTTGGGCACTCGCTGAATTAATCCGGTGTCCCTCAATATTTCTCAGAATATTTGGAGCTGTCAAAATATTTATAGCAATGTTTTGGAGCCCCAATCAAATACAATATGTGTTGAGGTAAAATCCAAGATGGCTAGGAAAAATGTGCATCACCTCTCGTTGCTGTTTCCAGCATTTCCAAAAATCATGAACATTTTTCTAAGACCATTTTGGGTTCTTGGAATTTATTTTAGTTGAACCTATTTGATTTCTCTTAGGTGCTAGGGTTTGAGTCAATCCCCATTTCAAATTCACATAAGTTTAGACATGATGCATGGATGCAATGCCACTATCTGCAACCAAATTCTAGGGCTGTGACAACTCACCCCCACTAAACAAGAATCTCGTCCCGAGATTCAGGACGTGAGGTAAGAAGACAGAGGGGCACAAAACTATCACAATCTTCTCGATCCAATTGCCCTTCTCGAAGATGTTGATTCATTCCATCATCTTGGTCTTGACATCTTTGCCTTCGAGATCTTCACTCGACACGACAAAAGAAAGAGAGGGAAACCCTACAGGATTCGATCTTCTTGAAGATCGAGCAACTCAAGATCAGTTCATGGAGTGAGACGTAAGAACATCTCTTGAGTTGAGACACAAAACACACATCAGGGATGATGGAAAAGAAATAGATGACGAAGGTTCAAATTGGTAGGCAACCATTCCACGCTTAAGTAAAATGGTGCATGGTTTCAAAGTAGTAGGAGATGATTGGCATGATTCCATAACGGGGCACCTTGGGAGAGGTGACTCATAAAATTATTCCCTTAAGTGACAAAAAGGATTACTTTTGATACAAAGATCATCGAAACTCTCTATACCAGCCTAAGGCAATTCGCAAACGATCGTTTGAAGGAATTTGAAAGAATGGCATACTCAGTTTGGAAAGGAAACTACGGTTATAGAACAACTCGGCAAACGGGAGGCACATCCGAATTGATACCAAGGATATAACCTAGTGACTGAGTGTGCTCTTAAGATCTTGAGCATTTCCATATTCATCAAGGTTTTGTCAACATCCGTGGCAAGGATCCTGGTAACACGACATACTACCATGATGACTAGTGATGGATGATGCGGATACAAAGGAAGATAACACCTTCTCAGACTTCCCCTTAGCGAGGCTAAGGAAACATAATCTGGATGATCGACCAAGAGACATTTAGCACTCCGCTTCTAATGTTCTCCTTGATATACTAGCTTAACCCAATACCATTCGATATCTCGAACATCAAGTAAAGGTCTGACATCGGGAGCTCAAGGAACCCATAAGGAACTACTTATGTTCAAAGTCATACCAACTCCTCATGGAAGAATGGCCAAATTGCTGACTCAAGATACTACAATAAGAGATCTCCCGGATAAGTGTGTTGGCCATGACATCCACTTAACGGTTCAAAAGACCAATATTATAATTCTTGGGAACGTCCCAACCATCATATCTGCCCGAGAGTCAGATCTGGTTGGTGTCAGGATATTCCAGACTCAGCATGTCTGGAAGGAAAGTTTGCAACACAAATCGACAAGATGACATTGCGAGATTCTCAGGAGATGAACTACGATAGTAAGCTCCAAAACATGAGCCGGTTCGGCTACACACACGTGAACACGTTCTCCCAGACAAGCATGACCATGTAGTCTTATAATAAATCACTACCGAGTTCTGGTTGGGAACCATCATTGCGGAGAGCGAAGCCCATGCATAAGTCATATGATTAGCTCTTATGAAGGAACTTCTTCTCCTTGAACAAATCAATCAGTGGCTGGGTGTGCTAGGGATCACATATGGAATGGAGATGATCAGTCTAACAGACCATACAATGCTTTGCACGTGCATGACTGACTTGGGATGATTCCAAAGGAAGCAAAATACGAGCTTTCTCAAATTCACGGCGGCAACTTGCTTCAAATGCACATGAACTAGAGGAAGTCACTTCTTTCATCCAACATATGCTTCATGAATGGGACATGAAGATAATGCTTATAAAAGTTTCCAACACTAACATAGATGTCCAACATGAATCATGGATAAGATGAAAATATTGCCGATGGGCTCAACAACAGGTCATTCAAATTTCCATGAAGATGGAATTCCACAACTATGTGAACAAAGCGATAGCATTGGTCAGACCCAAAAGATATAATGGTGTATGCTCGAGGGATCTACTACGAGTAAGACAACATTACGAACATCGTTGGTTCTGATTTGACTTGACGATAGCCCATACTCAAGTCAAAGTTTTGACAAGGCAATAGATCCAACACTGATCATGAGGACCAATCGATGGAGATATCATCTTTCTTCAACACACAAAGAAGGAATCCCTTAGAGATGAACTAAGTCAAGCAAAGCTTTTATCTTCCAACTCTCCAAGTTGTTGTTTGGCTTAACCAACTAGCTCAGGGGTATCCCACACAGATTCTTGGAGAATGGGTGGTTTGGAGGAAACCAACATGATCATGAACTCAACATAGCGGTCAGGTGACAACCTGGTAATACTTTCGAGAATATATTTGGAACATCACGAACCACCGATATGTTACTAAGCTCGAGAACAATCTTGCTTTTCAGAGCAAGATGATATGATCAAATAAGGAAGGGATTGAATAATCCTAACTCATTGATCGAAGAGTGCACCAGAAATAACGACTAGGTAGCACAATCTATCTTAGAATGATGATTCAATAACCATCACGCTAAGAATGAGAATATTGTCCATTTACTACCAAGCAACTAGTTGCTAGGAGTATTGATTTCACACATCATGGTTCACTTGTCGGTATTCCGGTTACAACAACACGAGGCTCGAGGAATGAATAATGATGGCGAGGAGTATCACAATATCAAGAATTCATAAGAGATTGTGTGCAATTCCTATGATATTCCCGACATAAAGAGGGTAGCACCCCAAGATAGAACAAAGCAAAAGCTGGATTGGCATTTTGATCCACGGAATACAACTACTTTGACCCAATCCTCGAAGTGGACAAGGTACTGCAGTTTGTTTCTCCTAGTCATTCTGAATTAGAACAGCTTAACGGACCACAAGAATAATAGGCATCGTTAACATGGATGCACAACTAGTCCTGACTATCAATTGATAGACAAAGGTCAGAATACAACTAAAGAGAGACAACTCAAAGGAACATATGGTTTTCTGGGTTGCGGATGCATAGATTTAGTATGTCAAACAAGTTCAACATATTTCTTCCAGATAATCCATGCAGAGAGGTAGGACTGGCAGATTCACAATGCAGAATGGAGAACTCATCAAGAGCACTCTAGTTGTGATCTTTTGGTTCAAAGAACTTCTGCCATAGTGGTTCATGGTATTGGAAGAACGATATACCACAGACCTCGAGGACTATCACGAAGGTTACTAATATCTTAAGGGAACTAGCAAATACTAACAATGTGAAGTAGGGTGAATCTCGGGTTCAAAAACCCAGGAGTAGAATACCTACTACTAAGTAGCATCAGGGGATGCTTTCGAGAATGATGGCCAGAATCATCACACAGGGAACACAAAACATGGTAGATTACTAGCTGATCCTCACACCTAGGGTCATAATAATAACTCCAACATATATGTCGAGGCAACAGAGTTCCTCAACTCAATGATTAGTGTGGTTAATCTGGCCCAAAGGAACATCGAGAACGGAAAGAAGGGATTTGCAAATGCATCAGATTATTTAGAATCCTGGGATGACTAGGACAGCATAACGGCTATAAATGCTCAAAGATTTGAGACATCCTGCAAAATGGTGGCATGACCACTCAACATCACAATGTCAAGGTTCTAAGGCCAGCTATGAACATACGGAAGTAGTAGGAACTGAACTGGGGCTTGAAACCATCAATCCTATGAGTCTACGGATTAGTAACACGTGATCCTGATAGAAAGAAGAGAAAGCCAAGTTTTTAATCCCCGTAGAAGAGAAGAGGATGACTCAGATCAGAAGGGCATAAGATAAAGGAGTAAAAAGAGCCTTACGTTCCCATCCACAATCAATTCCCTTATATAACTAAAGCATTTCTAGACTCGACTTCGACCAGTTTGGCTTGGTAATCCTACAGGCAGTCAGGCTCTGATACCAAAGCTGTCAGGACCCCGATCCTAGGCCACATCGATCTAGCATGTAACACATCATATCACTTTGTGGCCTCACGCACGGTATTCCCACGGGTGTCGCCTTACCTGGCCCGGGACCGTTTGCACCTTTTGGCTCACGTATATGATAGTGTCGCTAGCATCCATATGACAGAGAACCCATGCCGACATGACTAGTCGTGAACCCAAAGTGGCACTAACTTAAAGGGACAGGCATACATGAACCAACATCGAACCTGTCGGTCATCAGCGTGTGAATCCGGGCTGTAGCAGCTAGGCTAACAGGACTCTGGGAACCCGGGCTGTAGCAGGCTAGCAGGACTCCGGAAGTCACCGCGTGACATTTGCCCGAAGGGACAGACACAGGAACGAAGTGGATCACATGACGGCCAGTCTAAGTGTTCCGGAGCAGTAGCAACTGGGCTAGCAAGACTCCGGTAAACCGGGTTGTAGCAGACTACCATGGCTCAGTGGAAACATTAGACTACATCTCCCCATAAGAGAGGCTACCAAGGATACACAACTAGGTTGTCGGATCCCACACATACCAAGCATTTCAATCATACACACAATATGCTCGATATGTGCAAATACAACATGGCATCACAACATGACTCTACAACTCAAGTATTTATTCAATAGGCTCCGAGGAGCGAGATATTACAAACATGGGTCTCATGACCCAAACATTCAGAGCATACAAGTCAAAGCACATGCGGAAGCTTAACATGTCTGAGTATAGACATCTATAAATGAAAAAGGCTGAGAAGCCTGACTATCTACAAGACCCTCCCAAGGGTACAAGATCGTAGCTGAGGTAACAAGCTAAACGTCGAAGTCCACGCGGAACTACTAGGGAGACTAAAGTCTCTCTGCAAAAAAAAATTAAGCAAACGTGAGTACAAATGTACCCAGCAAGACTTACATCAGAACTAGCTACATATGCATCAGTATCAACAAGGGGGTGGTGGAGTTTAACTGCAGCAAGCCAGCTTTGACTCGGTGGCTATCCTAAACTACGACTGCAAGTAACTCTTTTGAGGTGGCGCACACGAGTCCACATATTCACCATATCAATACACCACTATGGATCCGCTCCCGTCTCCCTACGAGAACGCCATCCATAGCACTCACGCTTATCTTGCGCGTTTTAGAGTATCCACTTTCACTTGTCTATGAACTATACAGCCAACCCAGAAGTCCTTTTCCACGGACACGACTTTTCGAATAGATGATGTTAACCCTGCAGGGGTGTACTTCTTCACACACGCTCTCGCCACTTACCACCATGTACACGTCGTGTATCTCGGCAACCTTCAAGCGGAAGCCCGGCGAGGGAGTCGGCCACGACCTGACTAACCACACAAGTCTCTAGTCCCGGTTTATCGCCTATTCGGGTTCCATCCGCAAGGAGATCCGGCCGGGGTGTCGCTCACGGCCCCAAACGATGTGTGCAGGGTTCCCAAGGCCACCTCGACGGATGGATCTACGCTTGGTACACCGTGCCACGGTGCCTAGTCTGTCCCAAGCCCACCTGTTCTGGGTACCACTTGGTAGACTACTAACACTACCTACAAACACCAGAAACTAGTTGCAACTCCTGGACAGAGATCAAGTTGATTAATAAGTCGAGAGAGCTTGGAGCGCCCGGAGCCCAATGTGTGGTAGTAACTGTTCATGGTTCACAAACACAGAACTCAGTTCCTGACGACGGCTGCAATGAGACAACCCACCATGTACTCCTACATGGCCTCTCACCGCTACCTTTACCAAACCGTGTTCACACACTTAGCTCTCAGCAGTAGGACATGTTCACCACATTCCAATTCATCCCTGATGAATCAGACCTGACTCAACACTAAGCAATAGCAGGCATGACAAAGAGGCATGAGTGAGTAGTCACATCAGGGCTCAAACAACTCCTACTAATGCTAGTGGGTTTCATCTATTTACTGTGGCAATGTCAGGTCATGCAGAGGAAAGGGCTTCAGCTACCGCAGCATGTAACAGTTGAAACGTTGTTGTCCTAATGCAGTAAAAGAGAGCAGGAGCGAGAGAGTGGGATTGTATCAAAATGTACAAGGGGGTTTTGCTTGCCAGGCAATTCTGAAGATAGTATAGTTCTTCATCGGTGTCATCAAACTCATCGTCGGAACGTCGTCTACTGAGGGGGAACTAACACCGGCAAACAACAGGGAACACAATCAATGCAATGCAAAAATATGATGCATGAATGTGACATGGCAATATGATGTTGATTGAGCTAATGCAACTAGCAACAAGTTAAATGAAGTTGGTTTGAACCCAAGGTTCAAATTCACACTCCACATGTGGTTATTTAAATGCTATTCATTTGATTTGTCCTAAACAGTAGCCATAAATTGTTCAAACATGCATGAAAATGCCTTATTCAGATTCTTTGGATTTTTCTGATCATTTTTCATATATAAATCTTTTCCATTTGAGTTATAGATTATTTTCTATGAATTTTAGAACTTTGGGGTATTTTCTGAAATAGATAAATCATCTCTAATTTATTTAAAATCCCAGAAAATATTTACTGCGTCAGCATCGCATCACTATGATGTCAGCAAGTCAACTATGGTTGACCAGGTCAAACCTGACCAGTGGGGTCCACTGGTCAGTCACACAGTGCTGTCTGGGTCACCGACAGGTGGGGTCGGGTCAATGGCCACGTCAGCAAGTCAGCCCTGACGCGTGGGTCCGCTGGTTTTGTTAATTAATCTAACTTAAATCTAACTAGCGGCTTAATTAGGCAGCAGGACCCACTGTCAGTGTCTAGAGAGTGGGGTTAATTAGTGGTGTTAGTTGCTAATGATGGCGCCACGTCATCATTGCCGGCGTTTAACCACCGTCGTAAACAGAGCATGACGAGGTTGCTCGTCCGGCCAACTCCGGCAACGAGACGTCGCGCGGCCGGGCGCGTTGGAAGCGCCGCAACGAGGCGCGTCCGTTGGTGGCCTCGGGCAACGCTGGGGTGGCGTGCAACGGCAGGGACGGCGAGTTGGGCGGCGGCCGGAGTTCGGCCGGGTGCGGGGACGCGGCTGCAGCGCTCGAGAGAGCGAGTTGGGGTGCGGGATGGGTTCCTGGCGAGGTCTGGAGCACGTCCACGTGCCTAGGAGCAACAAACATGGCCTCTGGCCACGGCGGCGAGGAGCTCAGGCGGCGCCGCGAATCGGTCGCTGGCGGAACGGTGGCCATGGCGAGAAAAGGAACACGGGAGCTAGGGCAGAGGAGGCAGGGGCTCACGGCGAGTCGGTTGGAGCAGATGGCGAGCTCGGGGGAGCTCGGACGGTGACGTAGCGAAGCCGGCGATCTCAGGCGGCCGGAGATGGGGAAGACGGCATGGGTGGCGATGCAGGGCTCCCGACGTCGTACAGATCGGTGAGGAGGAAGAGGGGACCGAGGCGGTTCTTCTGGACAGCTCAGGGGAGAGATGCGACGGCGGTGGGCGCGGTGGTGGTGAGCGGCGTCAAAGGCAGCGCTCGGTTGCGCGCGAGAAAGAGGGTTAGAGGAGGGGGCGAGAGCAGAGAGTAACGGGGAGAGGCAGAGAGGGGTCCAGGGCGGCGACGAGGGAAGGATCGGGGCTCCCAGGTGGAAGCAGGAGGTGGCCGAAGCCGCACGCGCACGCGCCACGCCTCTCCTATGCCTACTGGCTGAAGGAAGAAGACGGGCGTGCCCCTGTGGGCTGGGCCCACAGTGTTGGGCCTGGTGGGCTGTGCCAGGTAGGTGGCCAGGTAACTTCTCTCTCTCTAATTTAGTTTCTGTTTTCTATTTATTTGCTCATTTTTGATTTAGTTTAGCACTAAATCATTTTTATATAACTCTGAGAATATTTTTGGGCACTCCCTGAATTAATCCGGTGTCCCTCAATATTTCTCAGAATATTTGGAGCTGTCAAAATATTTATAGCAATGTTTTGGAGCCCCAATCAAATACAATATGTGTTGAGGTAAAATCCAAGATGGCTAGGAAAAATGTGCATCACCTCTGGTTGTTGTTTCCAACATTTCCAAAAATCATGAACATTTTTCTAAGACCATTTTGGGTTCTTGGAATTTATTTTAGTTGAACCTATTTGATTTCTCTTAGGTTCTAGGGTTTGAGTCAATCCCCATTTCAAATTCACATAACTTTAGACATGATGCATGGATGCAATGCCACTATCTGCAACCAAATTCTAGGGCTGTGACACCATGCCATCGAAGCTGATCAAGAAGAGCGGAGGGCGGAAGGTGCGCTGATTGTTGCCAACGCCCCCCGGACCCTCAGCGAGCAGCTCCTCAGCATCCAGGCCCGTCTTCGGCCGGCTCATCGGATGCTGCACCGTCTTCAGCGTGTCGGCGCCCAGGCGATCGCCGCCCTGTGGCCGGACATGATGGCTCCACGCACACCCAGCCAGACCGCCGACTGGCTAGAGGTGGCGGCCGGCCGCCTTGAGGCTTGGAAGGGTTCCTCGGCCCGGGCTGGGGTGCGCCGGGCCTTGGAATTCGTCAAGGCATGTTACCCTGGGCGAAATCTAGCCCAGCTGGCCACGCTTCGACTGGAAGCCCAAGAGGAGCTGGTGGCGGTGGAGCGTGACCTTGTACAGCGGGCTGCGGCGATCACTGAGTACACCAACACTAGCGTCTTTGTTCCTGAGCTGGCTGAGAACGGCACCGAGGCGCCGCAGGAGTGGTTCGGGCTGAACCTGGAAGATGGCAAGGACTCGGCTGAAGTGATCGACTCCAGCAACGAGGGGGAAGGCGAGGAGGACAAGGAAAGTGAAGAGGAGGCGCCAGAGATCGGAGCAGACGGCCAGCCTCAGCTCAACCACGCCTCCAGCAACGAGCCACGCCCAAGCGAGCCGGCTGCTGCTAAAGGCGACAAAGCGGAGACCGACCAGCCGGCCGCTCCACCAACCGGCGCCACCGACTCCAATGTCCCGCCGAACCCGTCTGCTGCTCCCTAGGCTGCCAGTTTACCTTCTGTTTTTACCTGCTTATCAATCTCGACAAAACTTTGTTAACTTCGCACAATTCCACCGGCGGGGTGTACTTCAAACTTCTGTTGAATGTTGGCCAAGGGACGTTTGGTATGTAAATATGCTTGTCGGGTTCTATCTTTCCTTGCTTTTTGCTCTTTGGCTTTTTTTCCTTTGCCGCCTTCCCTTGGTTGCCATCTTGCCAAACGAACAGCCGCTCTGCAAACTGTGGCTGGATCAAGTACTTAGCCACTTCCGGGGAGGCAAGTACTTAGCCGATTAGAGTTTTCTAGCAAGTTAAGTAGAAGCCGGCCGGACGGCTGCTCGGCAGCCGGTCGGCGACGCGAGAGGCCGGCTTGAACTATGTGCACACTTTGGGTCCTTAGCCATTTTTCGTGCGGACACTCTTTCAGCCTTTACTCCTGCCCACCAGACAGTCGCTCTGCCAGCTGCGGCTTCTGGCAGGAGAGGGCTTAAGTGCCAACGCATTACTTGTCCGACTGCAGGAAGCATTACATAGTACAAGGCGGCGAGTTCCCGGGTCGACTGGTCGGACCCGGGGCCAGTCGGACTAATGAAATAACACTTTCATAGGCATAATACCTATCATATAGATAAAAGAGGGCGGTCCCCGAGCTCTTCTCGGGGGACCCGGAGTCTTCGTACTTAATACAAAAGTTGGTGTAGTACATACTATATCAACTGTAAAACCTTCGGAGGAGGTTTGCATTCCATGGTCGCTCCGTCTCCTTGCCGGAGTCGTCTCTTTTGCATGCTCGAGGCTTCTGAGCATCGATCAGGTAGTAGGAGTCATTGCCCAACACCTTGCTGATGATGAAGGGGCCTTCCCAAGGTGCCGAGAGCTTGTGTTGGTCGGCTGTTCGCTGGATCAGCCGGAGCACAAGATCTCCCTCTTGGAAGGATCTTGGCTTGACCTTCCGATTGTAGTATCGGCGCAGGCTCTGCTGATAGATGGTGGACCGGCTGAGTGCCAACAGCCGGCCCTCTTCCAGCAAATCGACGCCGTCTTCTCGTGCTTCTTTTGCCTCCTCTTCGATGTACATGATGACTCGAGGGGAGTCGACTTCTATGTCCGTCCGGATGACGGCCTCGGCACCATAGACAAGGAAGAAAGGCGTAAAGCCGGTTGACTTGTTCGGAGTTGTGCGTAGGCTCCAGAGGACGGCCGGCAGCTCATCGAGCCAACAACTGGCCGAACGCTCCAGAGGCTCGACCAGTCGGGGCTTGATGCCGGACAAAATGAGGCCGTTTGCTCGCTCCACCTGGCCGTTTGACTGCGGATGGGCCACGGACACTAGGTCCAGTCGGATGCCCTGCGTCGCGCAGAAACAGGCCAAGGCGCCTTTGGCAAAGTTGGTGTTGTTGTCGGTGATGATGTTGTGTGGTATGCCATACCGGATGGTGATGTCGGAGATGAAATTCACAGCAGTCAGACCATTCAACTTCTTAATTGGCTTTGCTTCTATCCACTTAGTGAACTTGTCCACCGCGACAAGCAGATGGGTCATGCCGCCGCGTGCTGTCTTGAATGGTCCCACCATGTCCAGGCCCCAGACGGCAAAGGGCCAGGCAATGGGGATGGTCTTGAGTGCAGAAGCCAGCTGATGTGGCTTGGAGCGGAACTTCTGGCACCCTTTGCATTTCTGGACCAAGTCTTTGGCGTCCTCTAGGGCAGTCGGCCAAAAAAATCGTGGCGGAAAGCTTTGGCCACGAGCGCTCTTGAAGCCGCGTGGTGACCACACTCGCCTTGATGGATGTCTTTGAGGATTGCTTGGCCTTGCTCTGGCTCCACGCAGCGCTGGTAAACACCAGTGACACTGCGCCTCACAAGTTCTCTGTTGACTATGGTGTACGCTGCTGCCCGGCGTCGCACTTGCCGGGCCAAGATCTCATCAGTCGGCAGCTCTTTGTTCACCAGAAAGTTGAGGATGGGCTGGGCCCATGAAGGTGCTGCAATTTCTTCGACAGCTAGGACTGCTACTTGCACGAGGGCGGTTGAGCCGGGAGGCGGTGGGTTGGAGTCGGCTGCCGCTTGCTGAGTCGATGAAGTCCCCGGGCTGACTGCTGCAGTCCCCGGGCCAGGTGCGGCTGCTGCAGTCCCCGGGTCTCCTTTCGAATTCCCCGTGCCGGCTGCTGGGGTCCTCAAGTCGGATCCGACTACTTCAGGAGGAGCCGGCACAAAGATGGAATCCGACTCTGGCGATGGCTTGACAGACGGCTTAAGGATGCGTTGTAGGACGACGCCGGCTGGTATTGCTTGCCGGGTGGAGCCGATTCGTGCCAAGGCATCTGCTTGCTCATTGTCATTTCCTGGCACATGGAGAAACTCGCATCCTTCAAAGTATCCACTGAGTTGCTGGACGAGGAAGCGGTAGCTCGCCATGTTTGCGTCCTTGGCATCCCAATCGCCTGACGACTGCTGGACCACCAAGTCGGAATCACCATAGCATAGGATCCGGCGAATGCCGAGTTCCTTGGCGAGCCGGAGGCCGTGAATGAGTGCTTTGTATTCAGCAACCTTGTTAGAGGCAGCAAAATGGACTTGCAACACATATCTGAGCTTGTCGCCTTTGGGAGAGGTGAGGACGATGCCGGCTCCCAAACCGGTGCGCATCTTGGAACCATCAAAGTGCATTCGCCAATGGGTGAAGTCTGGCGCTGGCGGCAGGTACTGGGTCTTGGCCCAGTCGACGAGGAAGTCGACCAGTGCTTGCGACTTGATGGCGGTGCGAGGCTGGTAGTAGATGGTGTAGGGGGGCAAATCTATGGCCCATTTGGCCACTCGGCCTGAGGCATCTCGGCTTCCAATGATCTCGGCAAGTGGAGCTGTGCAGACCACAGTGATTGGGTGCTCTTGGAAGTATGGCTTCAGTTTCTTGGCGGCAAAGTGCACGCCGTAGCACATCTTCTAGTAGTGGGGGTAGTTTTGCTTGGAGGCAGACAGCACTTCGCTCAGGTAATACACCGGCCTCTGGACTGGTAGCTTTGCCTTCTTCCTTGCATTCCACCACTATGACTGTGCTGACCACCCGGCTGGTGGCGGCGATGTAGAGGAGCATGGGCTCCTTAGGAGTTGGAGCCGCCAGGACAGGCGGAGTGGTCAACATCTTCTTGAGCTGGAGAAAAGCTTCATCCGCCTTGTCGTTCCACACGAAAAAAGTGGTCTTCTTCATGAGCTGGTACAGGGGAAGAGCTTTCTCGCCGAGGTGACTGATGAAACGGTTGATGGATGCCAAGCAGCCGGTGAATTTTTGCACGTCCAGCAGTCGGGTGGGCACTTCCATCCTCTCGATGGCCTTGATCTTCACAGGGTTGCATTCTATGCCGTGCTCTGAGACTAGAAAGCCAAGAAGCTGGCAGGCTGGCACTCCAAAGACGCATTTCTCCGGGTTGAGCTTGATCTGAAATTGGCGTAAGTTCTCAAAGGTCTCCTTGAGGTCTTCTAGCAGCGTTCCACGCTTCTTTGTCTTCACCACAACATCATCCACATAGACGTGGGCATTTCTGCCGAGTTGCTTGAGGAGACACTTCTGCATGCAACGCTGAAACGTGGCGCCGGCATTCCTCAAGCCGAATGTCATGGTCAGGTAACAGAAGGCTCCAAACGGCGTGATGAAGGCGGTCTTCAGTCTGTCAGCTGGGTTTAGCTTGATCTGGTGTGTAACGCCCCGAATCCGATGCGCCAGGTGTCTTCCAGTTATTCGTTGTCGTTGCCATGTCATTTGCTTGCGTGTTGCATCTTGCCATGTCATGAACTGCTTTTCATCTGCATATTTTTCAAAACTAGCATTCGGTCCTTTGCCCCGTTGTCCGTTTCGCGTTTCGACACTCCCACACGCGCCCCCGGCGCCCCTCTCAGACCTTGTTTTGTGAGCCGCAGGAGAACATTCTCGGAATGGACCGAGTTTTGCCGAGTGGCCTTGCTATATCACTGGTAGACCGCCCGTCAAATTTCGTTCCATTTGGAGGTCGTTTGATGCCCCAACGGTCAACCGCGTACCCCGAAAGCCCCTTTTGTCTTGCAGCCCAACACCCCTCCAAATCAGCCCACTAACCCAGCAAAACCCCCTCTATGCTCTCCGCCGTTCGATCACGATCGTGTGGGCAAAAACCGCACCTCATTTGGACTCTCCTAGCTCCCTCTATCTATAAATAAGTCCCCTCCCCCGAAATTCGCAGTCCAAACCCTAGCATCGCTCCCCTCGCGCCGCCGGATGTGTCCGCGCCGCCGTCCCCGAGGAATCCGCCACCGCCACGTCGCCCTCCCTGCGCCTCCCACCGCGCGGCCCACTGCAGCCCGCA
>NC_057796.1:127154983-127169216 GCF_018294505.1 Triticum aestivum
GGCGCCTCTCCTCGCCGGACCGCGCCTGCCCCGCCGACCCCGCACGCCGCCAGCCCCGCGCCGCCTCCGCTCGCCGGAGATCCCGCCGCCGACCGTCGCCGCCTAGCTCCTCCGCTGGCGCCGCTCCTCCTCCGTCCAGATCCGGCCACGGGAGCCCCGGATCCGGTCGCCGGCAACCTCTCCGGCCATCTTCTTCCCCGGCTCCGGCGAGATCCGCCGCCTCCCTCGCCCGCGTTGACTTTTCCCTCGAGGTTGCCCCGAAATTCTTCCAAGTCCCTGGATTTAATCATTTGCATGCCTTGTACTTCATGTCGTAACTTTCTGCCCGTAGCTCCGATTCATGCATATGATATATGAAAATGTTCATCATGAGATTCTCCTCATTGTGTTCCATTGTGTCATGTTCATGTGAGTACATCTTGATGCCCAAATCATCGTTGCAAGACTGCTATGTGATGTTGTCTGCTGTAGTTTAACAGATCTTGCTCATTTGTCATTTTTATATCTTTTTGTGTGATTTTCTTTTGAGCGTGATGTCTATATGTTTTTTGTGCTACAAGATGCCATGTTTGCTGTGGTGCAATCCACTCCTCATGATATGCCATTTGTTGATTGAAACAAGCATGCAAAGTAGCCTTTATGATGTTGTTGATTTCTGTGACTTGTCATTTCTGCCAAGACCAAGTCTGTTATGTTGTGATGCCATGTAAACCTGCTGCTACTAGTCATTCTATGCATAATCTGGAGATGTTCACTAAGGATGTTTTGTTATAAATGTTATGTTCTATCCATCCATGCCCTTTTTTGCATTTACAGCCTCATGTAGCTTGTTGTAATCTTGCTCCAAACTTGCTAAATAATGTTGCTGTCAGCCTGTTAACATGAAGTCCAGTATTGCCATGTGTTTTGCTAGTGATCCATGCACCCTATGAACTTGCTCTTGCCATTTTTAGCT
This sequence comes from Triticum aestivum, assembly GCF_018294505.1. Lineage (NCBI taxonomy): Eukaryota > Viridiplantae > Streptophyta > Magnoliopsida > Poales > Poaceae > Triticum > Triticum aestivum. Next base: position 127,155,939 of record NC_057796.1, read on the forward strand.
CCATAAATGTGTCTTTTTACTGTTGGTCACCTTGTCATCCCATGTATTTCTTTGGGGTGAGTTGTACAAGCTCACCAACATGCCTACTTATCGTTGTTTCTACCATGTACTGTAATTTTCACTGTCTGAATCTGTCATATTACTTGCCATGTTTGCATGGATGCTACCATGTTTTCTGTTGATCTTTGGAATTAGTTCAGCAAAGGTGTCTTGTTCTTTGTCTTTAGTACTAGCATTCCATGCTTAAGTTTGCCATGATAGCTTGATGTAACTTGTTGTTTGATAGCTCTAAACATTGCAACCTGATATTATTTCTGCCATGCCCAGAGATTTTCTGCTAAGTCTGTAAACTGTTATTATTTGCAATTTTGACATGTCCTTTTGAGCATGTTCTAGTGGTTTCTGGAGATAGCTTAGTGTTCATGTTTTGTAATGATTTACTTGTACTTCATGTCCATGCCTTCTGTTTTTATGTTGGCGTTCTGTAGCATATGTTCATGATGCTTGCCAGATGCCTAGTTGCTGTTTTAGACAGATTGTTGTTATATCTTGTTTGGAGTGTTAAGTGTTGCAATGTTTTGAGCATGCTCTATATGAAACTTGCTTAGAATTGCATGTAGTTTCATATTACCTTGTTGCATACTTGTTTTGAGAGTGTTTGCTTGATATTTGAATGCATTTTGCATCAATGCCATGTTTAACTTGGTTTGCTCATATCTTCTAGGCCGTAGCTCCGAACTAAATGGACTTTTTATGTAACTTGACTAGAATTTCGTGTAGATCATCTTGGTGCATCTTAACTTGCTATTTAACAACTTGAACATAAGGCTTATTCAGATCTGGACCAATTTTGAAATTTGCATATGAGGACTTACCGGAATTGTCATATGTTGCTTCCGGCCTCATTTAAACTTGCTTTGATGTGTTGCTCTTGTATGCATCATCTCTTGCCATTAGTAGCTTCATGTAGCTTTGTCATGCATCCGGCTTGGTTGTGCATCATGTCGTGTTTATGTGTTGTGTGTTTACCTTATTGTTTGCTTCTTTCCGGTTGTGCTCCTTCTCGTTAGTTCTTGTTTCGTTGCGATCGTGAGGATTCGTTCGTCTACGCTTGGTTCATCTTCGCGGCTTCATCTTCTTCATGGACTCGTTCTTCTTCCTAGCGGGATTTCAGGCAAGATGACCGTCACCTTGGATCTCACTACTATCATTGCTATGCTAATTGCTTCGTTCTATCGCTATGTTGCGCTACCTATCACTTGCTCTTCAAGCCTCCCAGATTGCCATGTCAGCCTCTAACCTTTTTCACCCTTCCTAGCAAACCGTTGTTTGGCTATGTTACTGCTTTTGCTCAGCCCCTCTTATAGTGTTGCTAGTCGCAGGTGAAGATGAAGAAGTTTGTTCCATGTTGGAACATGGATATCATGAACTTTGTTGGGATATCACAATATCTATTATTTAATTAATGCATCTATATACTTGGTAAAGGGTGGAAGGCTCGGCCTTATGCCTGGTGTTTAGTTCCACTCTTGCCGCCCTAGTTTCTGTCATACCGATGTTATGTTCCTTGATTTTGCGTTCCTAACACGGTTGGGTGTTATGGGGACCCCTTGACAGTTCGCTTTGAATAAAACTCCTCCAGCAAGGCCAACCCTGGTTTTACCATTTGCCTATCACCTACTTCTTTTCCCTTGGGAGTCGCGCTCCCAAGGGTCATCTTTATTTTACCCCCCCCCCCCGGCTAGTGCTTCTCCAAGTGCTGGTCCAAACCGAGCGATGTCCGGCGCCCCCTAGGAAACCAGGGTCTATGCCAACCCGACGTCTGGCTCATCCGGTGTGCCCTGAGAACGAGATATGTGCAGCTCCTATCGAGATTTGTCGGCACATCCGGGCGGTCTTGCTGGTCTTGTTTTACCATTGTCGAAATGTCTTGTAAACCGGGATTCCGAGACTGATCGGGTCTTCCCGGGAGAAGGAATATCCTTCGTTGACCGTGAGAGCTTATAATGGGTTAAGTTGGGACACCCCTGCAGGGTATAAACTTTTGAGAGCCGTGCCCGCGGTTATGTGGCAGATGGGAATTTGTTAATGTCCGGTTGTAGAGAACTTGACACTTGACTTAAATAAAACGCATCAACCGCGTGTGTAACCATGATGGTCTCTTTTCGGCGGAGTCCGGGAAGTGAACACGGTTTTTGGGTTATGTTTGACGTAAGTAGGAGTTTAGGATCACTTCTTGATCATTGCTAGTTTCACGACCGTTCCGTTGCTTCTCTTCTCGCTCTTATTTGCGTATGTTAGCCACCATACATGCTTAGTCGCTGCTGCAACCTCACCACCTATCCTTTCCTTACCCATTAAGCTTTGCTAGTCTTGATACCCATGGTAATGGGATTTCTGAGTCCTCGTGGATCACAGATTTCTACAACAACAGTTGCAGGTACAGGTTTTGCAATGATCATGACGCGAGAGCGATGTTTGCTTGTTTTGGAGTTCTGCTTCTGCTTCTTCTTCGATCAGGGGATAGGTTCCAGGTCGGCAGCCTGGGCTAGCAGGGTGGATGTCGTTTGAGCTTCTGTTTGTGTTTCATCCGTAGTCGGATGTTGCTCTTATGTATGATGTTGTTGTATTCATGTGGCATTGTATGCCTCTTGTATGTATCCCCAACTATTATGTAATGGTATGATGTAATGATATCCACCTTGCAAAAGCGTTTCAATATGCGGGTCTATCCTTGGTGGGACCTTCGAGTTCCTCTCGGATAGGGTCGCATATTGGGCGTGACATGGTGATACCCTGAGTATGCATCCAAAAAGCTCAACAGCTCACATCCGGCTATGGAGTCTATCACTTGGTCAATTCTTGGCAAGGCAAAGGGATCTTTGGGGCATGCTTTGTTGAGGCTGGTATAATCGATACACATGCGCCACTGCTTATTCTTGTTCAGTACAAGGACTGGGTTGGCTAACCACTCTGGAAAGAACACCTCCATGATGAAGCCGGCTGCTAGAAGCCGGGCTATCTCTTCTCCAACAACTCTTCTCTTCTCTTCTGACAGGCGGCGCAAGGGCTGCCTGACTGGCTTGACATCAGACCAGACATGTAGCTTGTGCTCGGCGAAATCCGTCGGAACACCCAGCATGTCCTTGGGAGACCATGCAAAGATGTCCCGATTCTCACGGAGGAAATCGACAAGCTCGCCTTCCTATTTGCTGTCAAGGTTTACACCTATGACAGCATGCCTCTCCGGGTGCTCCGGGTCCAAGGGTATCTTCTTCGTCTCCTTCGCCGGCTTGAACGAGCCCTCAGCTTCCGACTCCTTGGGGTTGGGTGACATTTCCGGCTGCTTGCCGGCCATCGCCACAACCCGGTCAAGCAGCCGCTTCTTAGCTGCGATCACGAGGGACTCGGCTAACCGGCTGCTCTCTGCTGCACAGGCGGACGACTTCTTGTAGTCTCCTGCTATGGTCAGGATTCCCTTGGATCTCGGCATCTTCATCTTCAGGTAAGCATAGTGGGGGACCGCCATGAACTCGGCCAGGGCAGGCCAGCCAAGCAATGCATGATAGGAGCTCTCAAGGTCCACTTACTCAAACCAGACTGGCTCTCGGCAGAAATGATTTTTGTCCCCGAAGAGGACACCTATCTGAGTCTTGCCGATTGGTGAGCAGGAAAGGCCTGGAACTATGCCGTGGAAAACAGTTCGGCTGGGCTGGAGATGTCTCTGCTTGATTCCCAGCTTCTCCGTGGTATCTTTGTACAGGATGTTGATGCTGCTACCGCCATCTATCAGAACTTGGGAGAAGCGAGCAGCTCGTCTCTCCGTGGCAAAGGTGCCATCCAACACCAGAGCATAAGAGCCGGGATTGGGCATCACCTCTGGGTGGTCGGCTCTGCTCCAGCTGATGGGCTTCTCAGACCAGTGCATGAACTCGGGGGTCTCTGATGCTACTGCATTTACTTCTTATTGTCGCTGCCGTCTACCGTGCCTATCGCCGGCCACGCTGGTGAACACGACATAAGCTCCATGCTCTTCAGGATATTCATCTTGTATCGCGCCGACTGGCCGAACCGCCGGCTGCTGAGGAGGAGGGGGCGGCGGGCCGGCAAGCGGCGGAGACTGGAGTCCGTTCCCCTTGGCGATCCTGGTGAGCCAGTGGCACTTCCGAGTGGTGTGATTGGACGGCTTCGCGCCGTTGTGGAACTTGCAGGGTGCATCGAGAGTTTGCTCGTACGAGAAGGCGGGTAACCAATTGGGCTTGCCGCCCTTCTAGCGTTTGGGAGGAGGCTGCCCTTCCGGCTGCTGATCTTCGACTGTTGCCACCTGCTGGCTCGTGGAAGCCGGCTGCAGGGCCTTGCGCTTGTTGTCGTTCGGTTGCTGTCGCCGACTATTCTCACCAGCCGGGGTCCGAGGAGCTTGAGGGGCCACCTTGCCCGACACATTAACTTGGATCTCCGCCTTCATGGAGGAGTCGGCCGTGGCGTACTTGTCTGCTATGATCAGCAGTTCGTTGAGGGTCACCGGCTCGTCGCAGAGAAGCTTGTGCTTGAGGAGGGTGCCCTCTCGGCACCTAGCAGAGAAGTACTCGATGGCCTGCACCTCGTGCACGCCCTCGCAAGAGTTGCACAGCTCGGCCCAGCGCGTGAGGTAGTCGCGAGCCGACTCGTTGGGGCCTTGGACACATAAGGGGAGCTGGCGAGGCTTAGGCGGCCGCTTGTACGTGCTGGTGAAGTTGCGGATGAATGCTTCAGTGAAGTCAACCCAGCTGTTGATGCTGCGAGGCTTCAGGCTATTCAGCCACGTCTGGGCCGTGCACTGAAGCATGAGCAGAACGTACTTCACGGCAGCGCGCTAGTTGCCGTTGGAGATGCTGACGGCTGTAGAGTAATTGACCAGCCAGTCCTCTGGCTTCACGAAGCCGGTGTACTTGGGTGTATCTCTTCGGAGTGTGAACCCTCTGGAGAAAGGTTCGTCTCGGATGCGGGGGCCGAAGCAAGGCAAACCCAGCTCATCTTCTTCTTCTAGCGCCAGGGATCGATTGAGGCGATCGATCCGGTGGCGGGCATCGTTTTCTCCGATTCCTTCTCGGCGGCCAAGACGGTCACCGAGTGACGGGTGATCAACAGGCGGCGGGTAAATGCGCCTTTCCCTGCGGGGAGGGGGAGGCGGACAGTCGTCTCGCCACCACACTGCTCTTGGGCGGCCGTCTTGGTCGCGCTCGATGGTGACGTGAGTCCGGCTGCGGCTAGCAGCCGGCTCCTTGTCTCTTCTATCGCGGACGCCACCAGTCGGCGTCCGGGATGTCGCGCCTTGGTCCCGGCGAGGAGTCCGGACGTTGTTTCACCGGTTGGGTGCTTCAGTACGGCACCCGGCATCTTGCTGCTCGGCAGCCGCGTCGAGGAGCTGCTGAACTCGCTCCATCATGTGGCAACGCTCGTCGCCCTTGAGCTTGTCCAGCTCGTCTGCTGCCGCCTGGGCAGCTCGTATGTTCTCTGCAGGCATGGCATAGACGGGACGATCCATCCCGAACACACTGGCGATGCTCGCGCCACACTGCCGGATCAAGCCAATGCGGCTAGGCCCACCAGGAGCCGGCGTGCCTCCGACGGAACGGTCCATCTCCCGCTGGTAGGCCTCCGAAAGGCGTCTCATGCTGGCTAGCCGGTTGGCGCTCTCGACGAGCTGGACGCGGCGTGCTTCCAGCGTCTCAGCGTTGGTGTCTTCCGGGATAGGCGCAGCCAGGTCTTGCATCGCCGCCTGCAATGGATCCTGGCCACCTCCGCCGGAGTGCTTGCCGTGGCTGATGACGAGCACTTCCGTGACGGTGCTGCCACCGCTGTCCGCACGAGGAAATGGCTCGTCGTAGACCACCACGTTGGTGGGGAACGCGTCAAGCGACGCCGTGTCAGAGTCGACCAACATCGGGTCGGTGGAGCCAACCGACTCCAAGTCGACAGCAGTCTCGCTGGCGACGTGGAGCTGATCGAGGAGGCTCACGAGGCGGCTCTCAGGGCCATCGGTGCCCGCATTAGACGCGGGCTCGTCGGAGAGGCGAATCTCGCCAACAAGATCGGCGAGGCAGCTCGCCGCGCAGTCGACCTCCACGCCGCGCAGCGCGTCAGCGCAGACGTCGTCTGGCGTGTCGGGCTGGCTGCGCTCGCCAGGAAGGAACAGGGTTCCCGTCCAGAACAGGTCTCTGGGAGACGGTGCACCTCACCCCATGGTGGGCGCCAAATATCGGGGGTTGGGTGCAACATATGCCAATGGATGGCTTATCATGGTGGGAGCGAGTAGAACGTCGCCGGTGCCTGGAAGCGGGATGAGGCGTAGACACGAACGTCGGCGCACTTTACCCAGGTTCGGGGCTCTCCTACGAGATAAGACCCCTAGTCCTGCTCTGCGGGGTCTCCGCATGATCACTAAGGCACTAGTGTGTACAATGGTGCTCCTCGAGTTGTATGCCAGAGGTAGAAGAAGGCAAGGCTTGCTCTCTTCTCCCCCTAGGTGTGAGTCTAATTCTAACAGGTTGGAACCCTTTGCATGGGTGCCCTAGCACTACAAAAAAAATACACTTCCGTGATCATACGTGTTTGTCATAGTAGGTCGCGTTTTTTGTCATGCATGTACATCCATGACAAAGTTATGACAGAATCAAGATAGTCATACCTATGCTGTCGTAGAAGTGTTCCATGACATTACCAAAATTATCATCACGGAAGTGTCCACTTCCATGACGATAAATCGCGCGTCACAGAAGTGCTTTCGTCAAGGGTGACCGACACGTGGCATCCACCGTAACGGAACGCCGTTAAGCTATCGGGTCGGGTTTTGGATCCGATAACCTGTTAACAGCCCCGACCAATGGGGATTTTCCACATGTAAAATAATCATTGGCTGGAGGAAACACGTGTCGACTCATCGCTGGGACAGATGTCATCCACTCATTGGACAGAAGGCGCCTATGATACGTCGACACATGGCATGGCCCAACAGAGGCCCATTCCTGTGAAAAGGCCGGCCCGTTTGACTTGGTCAAAAGGTGGCGGGCCGGCCCATGGAAAGCCTGTTAACGGCATGTTCGCATATAGCCCATTTACAGCCCGCTAACCCAAGGCCCGTTACGCCCTATTCGAATTAGGCCCAGTAGCGTCATCTGGGCCATCCAATATGATTCCAGCCCATTTTCACTTCTGGCCCATGACGTCTTTCGGCCCATATGAGGCCCTATGTAACTCTTGGCCTATTAACGGCCCGTGGTGAAACTGGCCCGTAATGAATAGTGTATCACTTTACACCCATTAACGGCCCGTGGTGAAACTGGCCCGTAAAGAACAGTGTATCACTTTATACCCATTAACGGCCCGTTATTCCGTTGGGCTTTCCAACCCATGTTATCTTTCGGCCTCCTCTGAGCCCATTTATTCTTGGGCTATTTTCCAGCATTCGTTTACTTACGGCCCGTTACTGTCATTTTCTGCTTGTGGGCCAAATTCTGCCTGTGGTTACAATCGGCCCGTTTGTGGTCCGTTAATACGTTGGGCCATTTTCATAGCGTCATCAAATATGGCCTATTAACGATGGCCCGTTATGGTCGGCCCATGAACGGACGATTCCAACTCTAGCCCGTTTACGGCCAGAATGCGGTCTGTTTGGCCCATGTTTGGCCAATCGATCATACGGCCCGTATAAGGCCCATTGATGATATGGCCCGTAGAAGGCCCATTGTTTCTACGGCCCGTAGAAGGCCCATTGTTTCTACGGCCCGTAGAAGGCCCACTGTTTCTACGGCCCGTAGAAGGCCCACTGTTTCTACGGCCTGTAGGAGGCCCACTGTCACTACAGTAAATATTAGCCCATGGTTATTGTGGCCTAGTTTTAAAAAATAGGTTATTGCAGCCACTAGCAAACCGCAGAAAAAGAACTGCACTAACTACAAGCAAACAAATAAACAAGACAACAAGGAAATAAATAAGCAAGCAACTTACACTAGGCTATCACGGCTATTACACATATTACATCCACTGGGCATCAAAGTTCGCCACCAGTGCAAATATAGGGAACACTGCAGCATATAAACGCCGCAGCAAAACAAGTCCAGAACTGAAACCACTTTAGAAGAGCTCAAGAAACAATATCCTGGGTACCCATAATGCTGGCAAGATGCTTAGCAAGCTTATTAACTTTCTCTCGTTTGGCGCTTAAGTCCTCCAGCGCTTGCTGTTGCACCAAAAAGTATGCATCTGAATTCTGCAGGGACTTCCTCAGTCCTTCGGCTTCCTGTCGCATAACATCTGATCGATGTCTTTCCACTTGATGTTGAGACTCAAGAAGCCAATCTGATTCAGGCAACGAGTTCGAAGAGCTGGTGCCAGCAGTGGTAGCCAGTAACTCGAACACTACATCAAGACAGGACTTTGGGGTTGTCTCAGTGTCTTCAATATAGTTTTTATCAGCTTTCTTGGAGACCAACAGGGATGTCTCACTATCTTGAACCTTATCTGCATTACTTCCTTTACCATTGCATAACAGGGTACTCTTCTCCAATATTTTATCCGCGTTCTAAAAGAGAAACAAACAAACACATCTCAGGTTTACAATGTAGTATATGAAACTCATTTTGGTAAACCAGTTCAGTAGTAAGGTGGACAGGATAACAACATGAAACAAACATATATCTACGTAGTATGGTCACTGTATGGTCTATATCATTCTAGTTTATGTTGCCAAATCAAGATAGATACAGTTTGAATCATATCTATTTAAGACAAAGCAGCATAGACAGAATATAAGTGTGGGAAACTACACAGCAATAACAACACTTGTAATGTGCATGGCATGAGAACATAACTGTTTATTCAATTGAAATTGAAATCAACATAGAGCAAGTTACAAGAGCAAACAGCCAAACACGTTGAAGAAACAGGTTTAAAACATACTTATTGCGCCATTGGAGTTTCAATTGCATCCTTCAAATTTGAAATTAGTTGGTATCAGTAAATACAGTGATGCAAGAGCAAAGTAGTATGGACCATAGCTACGGAACCTGACCTGAGAACAATTCTTCTTCTGCTTTAAGCGTTGACTTTGGGTTCGGAGTGGTGGTCCTCGTGATTTGGGCACTGCAGTTGCCTTACTAACTGCTCGTGTTTGGGTGCTCTGTGGTGGAGACGGTGCTGTGTCAACGGGAACTGGGTGTCTATCTGCTGGGGTTGGGGTTAGAAGGGTTGTAGCTGGTTCTCTGTCCAACTGGGTAGGGGTACAATCTGCATGAGTGTGGGTTATGTGTGGTGGGGCCGGTTCTTGGGCAAGTACAACCGTGGTTCTATCTACATCGACAGGTAGCACGATCTTTTCTGAAGACCGTGTTTTTACTCCCACAGATACTGCCATCACTCCCCCCAATTGAAATGGCTGATAAACAAGAAAAGTAATTGAATGTACAGACATTGTAAGATAGACAGGTGCAATGGATAGTAGGGAAGAAAACAGGGCATGAAATAATTCACATTTATGTTGTCTAAGCAAACAGAATAGCAGGACATAATTTCACATATATGATGGCTAATTAAACAGGATAGCATGACACAATTTCACATGTATGATGGCTAACTAAACAGGATAGAATGACATACTTCAAAATATGATGACTATGTAAACAGGATGACATGAAATAACTATACGATGTGTCTATTAAAGTGGTTGGCATGCCATAAATCACAAACATGCCGTCGATGGAAACATGATGGCATGATATAATTCACGGATAGAATGACATAATTTAAAATATGATGACTATGTAAACAGGATGAGATGATATAACTATATTATGTCTTTAGAAAATGGGTTGGCATGCCATAATTCAGATACATGTTGTCTATGTAAACATCATGGCATGACATAATTCAAATATATGATTTATATACTAAGGAAGTGAGCAGAGGGCAATCGCATATATGATGTGTCAACTAAGGAGATGGCATTCAATATTGTGTATATGATGTAAAAAATAAGCATTGCAATACAATATATGCATTATATGAGTAATATAACCCTGCCAAGTTTGAGCATACACCTCAGGGGGATAATAGGACTGGTCATCTGCCTCTGAATCCTCCTCTGAAGAGCTATCTATAACCAGCAAGATATCTGCTTCAGCAGGTAGCATTGTCTGCTCTGAAGACCTTGTTTTCACTCCAGATTTCTCCATCACCAATTCAAATGGCTGATGCACAGGAAGAGCAGATGAATATACAAACATTGTCGACAAAAGCAATGAGAAATACAAAAAAAAGGACGGCATGATATAATTCACATATATGACGCTTGCCTAAACAGCATGGCATTGCATAATTCACATACATAATGCCTTGCAACAAGATAACATTGCATAATTCACATATATAATGTCTTGCAACAAGATGGCATTGCATAATTCACATATATGGTAATTAGACACTAAACAGGTGGCATTCACACAAAGCATGTCTAAACTAAGCAAATGACATAGCAATGCAAGATACCATACGCACGATATGAGCAACATAACCCTGCCAAGTTAGGGCATGCACGTCGAGGGGGGGATATGACTGGTCATCTGTCTCTGAATCCTCCTCTGAGGAGCTATCGGTAACCAGCAAGACATGCGCTTCGTCAGATAGCATTGTCTGCTCTAAAGACCTTGTTTCCACTCCAGATTTTTCCATGACCGTGCCGAATGGCTGATGCACAGGAAGAGTAATTGAATGTACTAAAATTGTTGACAAATTTAACACGTAATAAAAAAATGATGGCATGATATAATTCACATATAAGATGACTGGCTAACCAGGGTGGCATTGCAAAATTCACATATATGATGCCTGGCTAGACAAGATGGCATTGCATGATTCACATATACGATAAAGAAACTAAACAGATGGCATTGACACAAAGCATGTCTAAACTAAGCAGATGACATCTTTAATGTATACAGTAAGCAATGCAAGGCACCATATGCATGATATTACCAACATTAGCATGCCAAGTTAGAGCGAAGACCTCATGGGGTAAATAGGAGTGGTCTTCTCCTTCTGAATCCCCCTCAGAACAGTTATCTTCCTCTTGATTACGATTTGAAATGGGTGGAGGGGGGCTGCCTTTGCGCCCACCATGGAACGACGTCTGCATGAAATTTTATTGCCACGCAAGGCTCGTCTCTTTTTCTCTACATGATCAGTTCCATTGTGTACAATAACTGGCATGCATAGGAATAAAACATAGTGAGATTATGTAAGGAGTGCATGCACAAATCCAGAGTGATGGTAGCAAACTGTGGATAGACCCAAAAACAATGATAGCAGGCAGATAATAGCTTTAGTTAAAAAATACAGATAATGGCTCCTTTAATGTTTGTTTGCACCCAACATGAAACTCATAGTAGACACCGGAGATTAACCAGATAGTAGACAGATAGTACTGATTGCTGCCCCAATATGTACCCCACAACCATTTAAAAACTCAAGTTTCAGCATTAGTTTGGACCCGACTCGGAGTCTAATAGGTGACCACGACGATAATGTAGCATGTCATCATATTAAGCGACGCATAACGTAAGCAGACACAGAAGAGTGCGACCTCTCTTGCGGACCCGTGTAGTCCTCAAGGTCATCTGCTCAGTTGATGATGGTAATGCAGTTGCCGTGGCTGCCGGCGGCGGGGAAGAAGATCTGAGGCGGCGAAAGACAGTCTAGAGAGCGGATCCCTGCTGTGGTGAACCCTTCCGTCGTTGGAGCAGCTGAGCTGGGGTGGAACACAGCGCCGTAGGAGCAGTACAAACCACACAAAGTTTTCTTTGACACATATCTGTAACAGAAGTAATTGAGTAAGGGCTTGTTTGAATTTGAGGATTCTAACAATGCAGGGATAGGAAATAGACAGGAATAGGATAGGAATGCACGTGCAAAACAGAGAATTTAAAAACACAGGATTTCTGCCAATCTGGGTGTTTGATTCACAACAATTGAAAGATCACAGGATGCAAAAAAAGCATGGTGAGATTAAGTCAAACCACAAGAAAATGTACGGTTATAATGCTATTATGCTACTATCTCTTAGTCTTGTGCTTGATGAATAGGAATATGAAAAGGAGGAGAAGTGGAAATTAGAATTCCTACGGTTTTTCTTTCAAGGAGACACTAAAGGAACAAATCCTACAGCTTTCCTTTGCTCCATTCCTTTGCACCAAATTCATGAAAAGTAGTACCATAGGAAACTTTCCAATTCCGATGTTTTTCATTCACTTTTCCTTTCAAGCACTGGCGATTCTAGTAGGCAGGCTTGAGCAAGGAAAATCCTACACTAAAAAATGTTTTTGTGCTACTTCTATTACTTTGGACCCAGGCCACTGCCATACTAGCTCAACTCCCAGGCCCATCGACAAATGCATAGCTCAAACGCGCAGAGATAAATAATGATGGCGTTCAAGAGAGTCCATCACGGATAGCTAAGTTGCCTGGTACCTCACTGCTTGTCATATAGTAGGATAAAATAATCATATTTCCCGTTACTACGAGTGCTCAGTGGACAATATATATAACATGTAGAGTAAAAAAGAGATGCCACAAGTGTACAACCTCTTTGGCGAAGCCATGTCGATCTCAGCGTGATTGGGTTGGCCGGTGAGGATGCTCCGGCTGACTTTGCTGTCGGAGGAGGGGAAGAAGATCTTAGGCGTCTGGAGATGGAGCCCGAGGTACTACTTCGCTGTGATGGAGGGTTTCGTCGTTGGAGCAGCTCCGGTGAGTTGTACGACGCCGAGGCTGAAGCAGGACAAGAGAGACAACGAACAACGTTAACCTGAGTGGAATTCTAATAGCATCTCCAATACATGATGTAAAATACATAACCACAAAGTGCTAGATGTAAAATACATCAACCGCTCATTTCTAAACTTAACAGTAGAAACTGAATTTAACTGTCGAAACTGAACTTAACTGTCGAAACTGAACTTAACTATCGAAACTGAATTTTGCTGTCGAAACTGAATTTTGCTGTCGAAACTGAACGCACTAGAAAGGTGAGGCTACACGTCGGTCGACTGACTTTTTCATCTCTGGTCAGTCGATTTTGCAGCCGTTGGATACGAAATCAAGGGCATGCGGTTCATCTTCAACCTCCACCCCCTGAGCCGCCAGCCACCACCGGCCAAACAGCAGCCCGCCGCCGCTCGCGGCCGGCGGTGCGCCGCCCCGCCCGCCCCGAAAACACTCCCCACCGTCGGTCCGCCGCCGCCCCGGCCA